>NW_007577838.1:612631-641956 GCF_000690725.1 Stegastes partitus | reverse complement strand
CTAACACTGAGGAACAAATGCTAAAAAGTTCTCATTCAAACATGTAAAACATAAACAGAGTTCTTCATGCTGTAGTTTTACAGGTTTTGACACCAGGATTTTTTTTCAAAGTGTTTTGATGTCTAATAATCAGTATTGGCCTTGAAAAAACAAGTGAGTTGATCTTTACTGTACATTTAATCTGAAGCAGAGCAGCAGAGCGACCTGCTGACATCGTTAGCCCCGCGGCTAGCATTGCATAATACAAAAAAAAAAACTAATAAATTAAGCATCTGAGTGAGGCTGCTTGAGAATTTCGTGAAATCTTCCTCGCTCCGGAGTACAAACGCGAGAGGAGGAGAACACAGAACACGCTGTTCCTCTCTCTCCTTGAATCACGATGCTGATGTCTGAGTTTGTGTTCTAGTTTTTTTTTTTTTATTCCCTCCAAACGAAGCGAGCTTTTAAGGTAATCTGTTAGGACCGGACGGCGCTGAAACGCAGCCCGGTTTATCCTCGCGGGGCAGCCGGTGGAGAAAAGCTGACATTTAACCGTGAAAGACGAGAGCCGAGAAAACCCCCCCCCGAATACTCGGCGGCGCTGTTGGCACCGAGATCCCTGATCCACGTCCTTATTTCACATGCTCAGACAGCCCCGATAATTAGCTCCCCGCCACACTGTCAGTCACTGCCAGAGGCCTGCGAGACGAGTCAATAGGTTACATTAAGAACACTTTAATTTCAAGCTTCCCGTCCGTCTGCCGAGGCCCGATCGCGCTGGTCATCGGGCTCCGCTTGATTACCAGCACTTCACTTTTAAGTACGCGGCCCGCCCTCCCCGTCGGCTCCCAGGAGGTCCTGCTGAAGGAGCTAATTTAAGAAAGTGAATCATAACTTCACCTGCTAATCACCAATCACGCAGCCACCGCGCCGTCTCCGTGCAGCGTCTCAAGGGCGCGGGCTTGTTTTGCTGTTTTTGCTGCCCTCGTTAATAATGTTTTTGTTGTTTTATTTATTTATTAGGTTTTTTTTCTAAAAGCCACACTTTTAAATTGGATGGCGGCGTGCTCCTCTGCGCTCGGAGCTGTTGTGTAACGTACTTTGTTGTGCTCTGATGAGGGCCGTCGATGGTGTTTTTGTGGAAACGTGACGCGCTGTGAAGTGCGGTTAGAGAATGCCAGCGAGGAAATGACCACTCAGGCTGAATCTAGTTCAGGAAATTTATTAGAGCTCTCTGTGGATGTGGGTCCAATTCAATGCTACATCGTGGGGAAAAAAAAACATATATATGTACATGTCTTATATTCTACATATATATTCTGACAGCTGGGGTTCCAAAAAATACTATAAAAAAACCTGAAAATAGCCGTCTTATAGAAATAAATTAATATAAAATTAAGTATATTTAAATTATTTTACATAAGATCGTGAGTACAATTTAAATTATTTTTTTTTTTGCTTTTAAATGTTTCAAGAAGCGTATGTACTACAATGAAATCACTTAAAGCAATAATAATAATAATAATATCTTTAATGTATCTATTGGTAGATATATAATATAGGAAATGGCAAAACCACATTTTGTGTAACTACCTAATGTGTTTAGATAATATACATCCATGAAAACGCATTAAAGCCACATTTTTGTTGTAAAACTTTTGTAATTATATAAAATATTTCACATTTAATCAACGTAAAATTACACAATCAATACTTTATTTTCTGTTTTAGTCCCCAACTGGATCTAAGTTTAGACATACATTTATAATATTAATGATTATTTATTAATTTCTTATTAAATTAAATATAAAAATTTGAGAAATTACGATGCCAGTGTTTTTATGTCCAAAAATATCAAAAGCTTTTAAAATCATTGGTTATTTACTGCAAAAGTTTTTAAAATATTATTTTACATTAGACATGTAAATTCTTTAAGACATTCAGCTTTTTTTTTATTTTAGTTTTGTGTATTTAAAAAATGCTTTAAAAAATCTGTGAAATTAAAGGAAAAATTGAGTCAAATTCTTTTTATTATTTATTTAATTTCTTTTTACAGTGTAGGATTTTTGGCTAGCCATCATATTATTCTATTATTTGATGTGACAGAGTGCGACCGGTTGGGTTAGAGTGTGTCGTTACAGATGATTCACAGTCAGACACACCCTTCAAGTGTTTGTTTCATTCGTGGAGATAATTGGAGTGATTTTTGTCGCCGCATTGTGCCAGCTGACCTTGAAGAGGCCTGATCTGGAGTAACTCCTGGAATGTGTGTTAACAGTGTGTGTACTGTGTGTGTGTGTGTGTGTGTGTGTGTGTGTATGTGTGTGTGTTTGGGGGGGAGCGCTCACTGACGCAATCGCGCTGAGAACATTGGCACCTTCGATTGGATAGAGGAAGTGTTTTTTCTCTGTTGAATGAATTAACTCGCAAGAAGCGAACGGGAGAATCGCAGCTGAAACAGTTGCAGTTGGCGCCGCTCGCTCAATATCTTGGACAATACTGGAGAATCTGAAAAATCACATCCTTTACGTTGAGTCACGGAGCAAAAAAAAAAAAAAAACTGCACCGGAGACGCTCTAAATCAAACACTGTTCGGGCCTCGCTCCATTCAAAACCCCAGTAAAAACGTTTAACCCTTCGAAAAGGAGCGCTTCTGCAAACTGTTGCCTCAGTGTTGCAAAGTCAAGGAGAGGAGCAGGATATGATTCGGCTTTTTTCTTTTTTTAGTGGCACACTGTGAACTCTTGCAGAACACTGAGATTGTTTTTCCTGCAAATTGCACATTAAATTCTGACAAGCATCCTAATATGAATCTATTTTTTTCTGCCATTATCATTAGCGGAACTCTTCTCCCTAAATGTGACGACGTTAATTAAATTATGCAAAGCTAAAAGATGTGCCTCTCATGAATAAATAAACGAGTAACATCAAATGCAGGTATTTATAGGACCTCTCAGACTAAAGCATACGACATGCATGCCGACGTTGTGCAGCTGGTTGCACAGTTTGGGGATGTTATATGATGTAGCTCCAGACATGAGGAAGGGGATACGGGAGGTCTGGTAAACTCACTTTTTTCCCTCCCAACCTCAACTATTTATCCTCTGGAGACACAAAAAGCCCTTTTATCACACATAAACAGTCCTCTCCAAGACCTGAAAACAGACTTTGATGTGTAAAATCAGTGGAGTTCCCTTAAAGTTGAGGGTAAGATTGTGGGAATACTTAAAAGAAGGCGACGTGCAGTCTACAAGTGAACCCCTGTGCAATATCAACTAAATGTCAAACGATTGGTGTCACCTTACGATAATTGCATTCGATTTACTATGTTAAAAATAATGCCTTAAGGGTAGAAACTCAGTGCAACAAAAGTCAGCTGGAGTTTTCTTAATACTGCACATGCTTCATATCTCCACCTTTTTTTTAAATGACAGATTCAATCCTTAGCATGAGGACACCAAATTCCTCTACCATTTTTTAAGCTATTCTTTGCTGGAAAGGTTGCGTTGTTGTGCTTCTTTCTTTAAAATCCTCCAAAGGTGTCCCATTGGATTCAAGTCTGGTGACGTACTTGTCCAGGTCGTAGTTTTTGCTTTGTTCTTTTGTAGAAACTCGATCATGTTGGACTATTTTTCTTACTAGGGCCACGTTTGCACATCGCTGGGTATTTACAGAAATGGATCTAACATTGTTCACACCAGATCGTTTTCAAAACAAAAGTCACCAACATGTCGTTAAGAGCTGCTATGAGCTGCCAAACCTATAGGTGGCAGTGTAACGAGAAGCATAAAGCCATGCTAGCCAATCAGAATCTTGGAAAAAACACAACAACAAAAGGCACGAATTGCTTCCTGTTATTTAAACGATAGGGTCGTGTGTTTGGAGCGACAGAGAAGTGGAGCGTTTGCACAAACGTAACAACAAGCATCCACGTCTACCACAGTAGCCAAACTGTAAACATGGTCGCACACATATGCTGATGATGAAGCTTTAGTCGCGTACTGTGACGTCAGACTCTCCTCCTGTCTACATGCAAATATAAAGACGGAGTTTTTCCAAATCTCCACGGTGGCTGGAGTTTTCATAAATGATCGTTTTCGGTGACTCGTAGCTTCGTTTACATGTAAACCAAAGACCCAAGCGCATTGATATATCGCCGTTTTTGCTACGTGTAAACGAGGCCCAGGATTTGTCTTAGCAGCAAGTATTTTGATATAAACATCATCTAAATCATCACACTACCACCTCTCTGCTTCACTGTCTATACATTCACTGTTCACGCCAAACATGCTGGACTTCATCCGAGCCCAACAAATTCACCTAATCTGACCAAGAATGTTCTCCCAACGTCCACCAGGCATCCTTCTATGTTCTTCAGCAAAGTTTATTCATGCAGTTTTGTGCCAAAGGGCAATCAATGGTGTTTGTCTTGGCTGACGTAATGCAGCGTCGCTTTCACTATCTGAGCTGTCACAGATTTCCACTGATGACCCGTCTGGGCCGCCCGCCCGTCTGTTTTTCAGAGATAGATTGTGCAAATAGCGCGCTGTCCGTGGCGTCATTGCAGAGGGATAACCCCGGTGGCTCTGATTAGTGGTACCGCGACTTGTTTTATGCCTCCCGATCAGTGCTGCACCTATGCTGTGACTGATTTTGAGTTGCTTACTGATGCTCATGTGAGCTCTGCGAAGTCTAGAAATCTGATTATTCAGTTTAGGTTTTTCCACATGGAGCCATGATGCAAGCTGTAGATAGATACACTGCACTCTATATGGATGTGGGTTTGTACGAGGGATGCACGATATAACAGCAACCACATCGGTATCTACCGATATTAGTGTTTTTTTCCCCATACATTGGTATCGGGCGGATGTGAAAAACAGATGATTGTCTCACGTTAGCGCCTTCGTCTCTACATTGCTGCTATTTCACAGATGCTTTAATTCAATGGACTTGAACGTTGAATGTGTTCAAATATGTTTTACTTTTGTTTTAAAGAAGACTGTGTGGTCTAATTTGGGTTTCTTTTGAGTAGTTTCCATGTTCTCACAGTGATTACTGATACTCATTTTTCGGTGTGAACAAAAATTGAATATCGGTAATATCGTTTATCGGCGATATCAGAAATCTTAATGTCAGATATCGGCCAGAAATTTGAATATCGTGCATCGCGAGTTTGTACATCTGGGGATGGGTTTGTATTTTTATCATATTTTCACTGTGTTTCGCTATTTTTTACTGTTTATTTTACATTTTTACTGTTTTACTTTATTATTTGTATATTTTGTTTCCATCTGAATCTCGTTGTGTATGCTCCGTGCACACAATGACAATAAAGGCATCTAATCTAATCTAATCTAATCTAATCCACAAGGCCAAAAGCTGAGAAAGTTCTAGTGTTTTAAACCACATTTGTGCAGTTAAGCTGACTGGAAATCCTGTTAGTTTAATTTTACTGACTGCAGGTATTTTCACCTTTGTTTTCATTGAGTTTCTACTTTTTCTTCCAATATTCTCTTTATAAAGTCTTTGTCCTTGATTGCTTGAGGAGGAAATACTCCACTGTTTAATTTAGAACTGATGCAATTAATGTCAGGTGATACAATTTTGAACCATTTGTCGGTAGGAAATGGAGAATATATTGGGTTTTTTTTTAGAACTGTAACAGCATTTCTGTCGCCTTGGCTCTCGACAGACCAGAGTAATGTCTCGTACCAAAGTTTTGTGTTCACAGATTTTAACCAAATTGTGCTATTTCTGCTGCAAAGACAGTTGAGTGAGTCAAATGAAGGTTCTCCATGCTTTCGACATGCACCCTGCATTCCAAACGTGTGGAACGAGTCCGTACCGCTACATGCAGCACGACTGGGACATATTTCGTCATGACAATGCACTTTGCACCGACGCCCTTTCGCTCACATCTGTAGCATGAAATTTCCAAGTAAAAAGTGTGCAGTTCAGACCACGGGGGGCTCATCTGCAGCTTGTTTACACTCAGCACCGTGACGTATGAGGTGTTTCTTCAGCTGTGCAGAGGATTGTGGGTCAGAATGGGCAGAAAGTCATGCTGGTGTGCAAAATGTGAGCCAATGCAGGAGGACATCCTGCTATTTTTGGTATACCGCCTTTGACACACAATGTATCGGGACACTCTAAATCTTTTTCGGGCATACTAAATAGCATGGTAATGTGGGTATTGGAATGCATCGGGCCCCTCTGTTGTTTTCCCTCCCTGAACCCGACTGCCCTCCTGGACTGATTCTGAGAATTAGAGCTGTCAGCTTGCCGACGGTGACGACGCCGAACAGAACGCGCCGTTTTTTTTCCTTATTCCAAACATGACTGTCTTTATCTTCTTTTGCTAACAAGGTCTTTCTTGAGGCTTTACAAAACGCGGAAATAGTTAAAAAATCCTCCGAGATTGAAATCAAACAAAAGACAGAGCATAATACCAGTCTCTCAGAATGTCATTCCTTTTAAAATAAAGGTGAAGAGGATTCCACCGGAGCAAATATGATGGATTTTTTTAATGTTATGAAACCTTGGCCTTTTCAGCTTTTCAGCTCTGTGAGTGACGAGCCGCTTGTGTTTAAGGGTTCAGCTCCTCATACCGACTTTCAAAGCCGGATTGGATTTGAAATACAGCGACTCTCTCTCAGTTTACTGTACGACGGCTGCGAGTTCTTCTCCGTTTCCTTCATCTCGACGGTGGCACAGTTTGAATCAGATGTTCTGGCAGCTTCGTTGATGGTGTTGGAGATTGTTCTCGACTGTGTCACCGGGAGACGGGTTGAGCACAGATGAATAAACCTCAGAAGAATCAGTATTAATTCGAGTGCTAGGTGGAAATAATTACATAAAACTGATCTAAATGGGATCATGCCAGAGCCTGGATCCCTCTGTTGGTGCGAAAATAAAGTGTTGATGATTGGGGCTGAACAATTAATCGATTTCAAATCCGAGTCGCAATTAGCAAAGGATGCAGTTATAGGATATACTGTGACCTGAAGTTTAAACTGTTGTGTCAGTGGTTTTACAAATTCATGCTGTCCACCTTTGACAGTAATGAAGTAAAGCTTGGCTATTATAATGCAGTCTCAATATCTGTCTATCTTCATTCAGTGTTGGACTGTAGAGTCAATAAAAGCAGAGGCGCTACTAGTTTAAGTACATTTTTTAGTTGTGTGGCAGCAACAATCAGAACACAGTGGCTCTTTTACTGACCAAGAACATTGACATAAAATATATTTTGTTCCTGAAGCAGCAGCGAAACTTTTATAATGGGCTAAAATAAAACTAAGGAAGATGATGCCACCGCCATGCACAGACATATGTGCAAACAGAAGAATTCCGACTAGTCGTACCAACTAATAGCTTTCCAGTACAGGCTGTGTTTCACTGTCTGTAGGCACAAAAATGGATGAAATTAAATGTAAATAAGTAAAATAGCTTCGACATTCCTCTTTTTTCACTATTATATTGTGTTTTGTCCCAACTTGTAGGCAAAAGACATTATTTTATTTATAAGAATTTGTTATTTTAGGACAACAAGCACACATTTTAAACATTTCTTCGTTTAATATGGCAGGAAGAAGTGCTTTAACTTTGAAGGAAAGCTTATTTTGAAAGAGGAAAATAGAGCACATGTTGCTTTGGTGGATTTAAGGACCGTCTGTTTAGCTGCTATTTTACAGATTTTCCCTGTTTTGTTAAATTACAAATACTACGCAGTGAAATGAGAAATAAAAACTATGAATTTACATGTTGACTGTAAAAAAAAGTCAAAAAAACTCACATAAAGGGGATTTTTTAGTAATTTGTTGTTTACATTATGTGGTCATAAAATTACATAGTTTGAATGCATTTAAATCCACGTGAAATTAAAAAATTCTTTTAAACAAATATTTGCTGTTATTTACACTATTTTCACATTTTTGGGACATCACAATATTCTACATTTAATTTTTTCTTACTGCCAGATTTTATCAGGGTTTTTTACTTAATTTTTATATTGATTTTTTTATTTTATTTTATTTTATTTTTTACAGCGTAGCATTTCCTGCGTTACAATTGCTTACAAAAGACCCACTTGTGTGGCTGTAAATTTCTACATCTTCATCCATCCATCCATTATCTATACACCGCTTAATCCTCACTAGGGTCGCGGGGGGCTGGAGTCTATCCCAGCTGAATTAGAACATCTTCATTAGATTTCAAAATAAACTTCTCTGTGCTTGAACTGTGCCAACAAGTGAAGCTGTTAAATTTATTTTACGGGTGACGAAATTCTATTTGCAGTAATAAATGTACCCAGTGTAAGATAGCTGTGTTTAGCTTTGAATCAAGGTTGATGCCACCAACAGTAGATTCAACACTCAAGTTGTGTTTCTAACTCCTCTGTGCTCTCAGCGGCTTCATGATCTTGTAGTTTCCACTGAGCACCTGAGAGTCGGGCTCAGACGTAAGAATATGAGGTCATTTATCTCACTCTGCAGTATCATCACTGGTGGGCAGCGCACATTATACCAACTGCACACACACACACACACACACACACACACACGATGAAGAAGTGTCCTGCCTAGAGACAGCGCTGACATAATTCACAGATAGCTAATTTATGCAAAACCTATTTCATTCCCCTCCAATGTCTCTGCCACGCTTCTGTGCTCGTTCTCCATGTTCCTGCCCCTGGGTCTGCTCGCCCCGCGAATCCACACACTTATGCTGTGATTGTGTTCATATACATAAATACGGACGTTTATGTAAGCTACTTACAGGCTGAATCACTAAATGAAGAGTCGGGGCTCTGCCGGCTTGATGGAATATTCACGGGCGGCTTTCACGGGTCGCGAGGGGTAAAAGAAAATGGGGATACCGAGAGAGAAAGAGTCGTATCGTACATGAGACGTTCCCATTTCAAGCCTGCCTCTTGAATAAGTCAAAGGATGCAACGCTAGACTGTGTGTGATGTTTTGTTTCATGAGTCGCTGCAGCGGGTCCTGATCATTTACAAAAGATGCCCGACTAAGGGTTAATCATTTCCAGCAAATCCAATTACCTACAATCCTCATCTCGGCTGCATTAAAACAGAGGCTTGTTTTGGAGAATTGTTAATAGAAGTGATTGGTTCCGCCGCTAACAGAGTTTCTTTTTAATCCAAAGCCAGTGATGGACAGTCAGCTCCCCCCTGAGCCTGCAGGTAATGTCCGGCCACATTTCACTAATCAGCTTTATGGCGCGCTGCAAAATGCTGCGTGACCAGTTACACCTGGAGGACTCGTCCGAGCCAAAGCTTGGATAATTCCAGCGAACAAAGCCTCCGCGGGCTCCTCCTCATTACCTTCAGGAGATAACAAGGTCAGAAACCCCCGAAGCAGGAGCACATCTTTACATGCATGCCTCATCTAGCGTCCTCTCGTTCTCGCTTTGTTTTTGTTTGAGCGTTTTCACATCTTTCGCTGTTTGATGTTGCTGCCGTGCAGAGCAAACTACGGATCAACTGATTATCAGCCTGTTCAGAGCCGATATTCAGCAGTTTTTCCATTTATCAGCACTGTTTAATTTAACCGACTCCCAAATTTTTTAAAAAACTACTTTAGCTCTGATGCAGCCGCCTCTTTCTATTGGTCGCCACCACAAAGTCCCGCCTCCAGCGACGCCTGATTGGTCACGAGTAACAGCCATTCAGCGCTGATGAATAAATGTTAAAAAGTTGTCTTTTAATGTCGAAGCATTTCCAGGCAAAGACATTTCAGTGAAGTTTTATGCTGGAGTTTCAGTTGTTCTAAACTTGGACACCAAACTTTTATTTTTACTCCAATATCAGTCATCAGCTTTCTTACCAATATTCAGTATCGGCCCTGAAGGAGACATATCTGTCCGCTACGGAAACCAAGAAGTGCCGTAATAACAATGATTTTTTTTTTTTATTACCATCACTCGGCGATAATGCGTTAATTATTCTATTATCTCAAGCAAACAAAGCTTGTTTGTTGTGTAAACAGGCTACTTTTCTGCTGTTATTTCTAAATAGTTCTTTACAACTTTGATTATGTGTTTTATTTTAGTGCATTTTTTAAAAAAACATCTGCATATAAAGCACTTTAAATAACCTCCATGTATGATAAGGTGCGCACAAATACACTTGTTTGCTTTATTTTGAGTAAACAAAAGGCCGACTTCTACATATAAACATTGGAAAACAAATACATTTCAGCTTTAAATCATGGTTTGAAACAATTAGCAAGTGTGCAAGTTAAGCGATATATTATGCAGTGCACTTTACCCAGAGTTTAAATATTCATTGTCCTTGTTGTGTGGAAGTAACACTTCTGATGGTATCTCGGGGAACGTTTTCAAAACCTTTCACGTGCTTATTCTTGAGCTGAAAGTTGATTTTAGAAAATCTGCCAGAAAAATCGTAATTAGGTATTTTCCCACAAATTGGTCAGGGCTGTAATTTACTTTGAGAAAACAACCTGTTTTCTTCGAGGTCATGGGATAATTACAGAGAACTCAAAAGCGCGCGTCTGGTTGTTTTTGTTTGATCGCTGCCGATTTTAGTTTTCAAGTTCGCTGTCACGACTGTCAACAATCTCAGCGGGATCACTGAAGTGCGGTCGCCTGTGAAGCTGCAGCCGGGTTAGTCTTTTCCTTAAAGGACTGATCTGAATGTTATCTCTAATAGAAAGACACACTTTCTGCCTGCGATAAATCCTCAAGTGCAATCTGATGCATTGATCTGACATTTTCAGCTTAAGCCCGTTGCCATAGCGGCCGAGATGCCATCGATGCATGTTGGCGTGCAGCAAAGCCACGGAGCTCACTTTTATGTTATGGTCAGAAACACTCAGAAAGCACCTCATTTAGATTTTATTTAATGTTGTTCCTATTAATCAGAATATGCAAATTAAGAATCAGCAAACGGATGATAAATAGCTGCTTCTGTGTGTCTTTCAGCTGCACAGACAAATGGAGAGAGAGTAGTAACAGCAGTACACTGGATAAGAGACCATCTTACTGATCCACCATCCTGCGTGGAAAAAATACACTTTCATCCTCCTGAGTGCTACACTTCACATGTTAGTTAACTATTTTATTTTCTGTTTAGCACAAAGGCGAGAAGTAAAAAAAATCAAGTCCTTGGCAAAGAAGCGCATGCATGCCGGTGTCTTTGTTAAAGTGAATTAGTGATGAATCACCCTCATGCATGAATCATGCATCAATAATAGCCTAATTTTACACACAGTCCAGCAGGATGAAGATACAGCAAGACAGAAACGCACGGCAGAAAATAGCCCTGTGCTTCAGAGCGGTCCCAAAATCTCCCCGTGCACGTTTTCAGGGGAACGAAAGTACAGCGTGTAGAGGTCACGAATGAGCCTCGGAAGACTCAGTCAATATCATGACACGGATTCGAGTTAAACGCTGCAAATCTGCATTTATGTGCAATGCTGTGCCTTCATTGTGCAAATAAATGAGAAACCATCTGAAATAAGGAGGAGCTGAAACTCTGCAGCCATAACTAGTCGTCCTCAAATGTAATCACAGCCTCCCATTAAAGAAGGAAGAAAACAGCTGTCGTAGTAATAATGAATAAAAATGTAATGGAGATCATGACGTTGCTTTTGAACTGTGGTTCAACAAGCATGATGGGACCCGTAAACTAATATTTAATTGAACAACCCTTTGAGCCAATCACTGCCATCAGGTGTTTTCTGTAACTCTCCATCAGACTTCTGCACCTGTCGACAGGTGTTTAGATTCTGACCCAAAGTGCTCTAATTTGTCCAGGAGAGTTTGGATTTTTAAAAATTATTCTTTTCAACCAAAACTCAAAAGCAACACCTTATTTCACAAAATTGTAATTTAGCAAATTTTTATTTATTACAACTTCTTTCAGTTTCTAGTTATTTGAGTGACTATTGTGAGTTTTCCCTTTTCTTTAATGGAAGGGTCTGAATACATTAGAGGACGACTGTAAACCCTAAAACATTGTTCTGTCTGTTCATTTGAAAAGTTAGAAAACACTCATTACAGTCACAATCATAAATGCACCCACAATCTGTTTACATCAAATGACTACAATACACATTTAAATACTTTTTTAAAACAATCTTTTTTTCCTTTTTAACCACATCAGTGTCAAATTCCTCGACGCTGAATCTGATTCTGCTTCTACGACGCGAACGTTTAAAACCCTCGACGGCCAAATCGCATTTCCCAACAACAACATTTCCAAAATGTGGACAAACCTGCAGGGATAAGTTTATGGCTTTGGAAAATTAAACCACCTCCTTAAGTCAATTTCCACTGGATTTGTATTGAATCATATCCTTCTGTGTAATCAGAAGCACCTCGAACTTCACTCTGAATATAATCAGATCACCTGTAAACTCACTTTACATTCTGTCTGAACACACAGTAAAACAATTTCCTGTCGTGCTCCTGCTCCTTCACACTGATATCACTTAGTTCGTGTCCTCTCCTTATCATCCTTTCTCTTCACATTTCTCCTTATTTTACCTTTTTTTTTTTACATAACTGTGGTGTAATATCTGTGGGCCAAGGCAGTGACCACTGATTCTCTTTTTTTTTTTCTCTCCTGCTTTCTGAAAAAGCCATGTGCGGCCCACCTGCCTGCATCGAGGCTCTCCTCTTCCATCAGAGTTTTTTGGCTTCGGATGAGTCACTTTGCCGTATTTCTTTCAGGGAAAGAAAGCCTCACCTCTCTCCCAACTCTCCTCTGCTGCTCTCTGAAGCAACTCACACCTCCCACTGCCCTGTCCCGGCTGCTTCCATTGTTTCCAGCAGCAACCCCACTGACTGCACCAAACAACCACCTTTGCAGCAGAAAAAAAACACGATGAGTTTTATTTCCTCCCCCCGATTTGATACGGAGCCTTGAATATTGTTTGACAACCGGAGGGCTGACATGTTGTGTGGCTTTTTGTTGTGAGAGGACACCTGGTTGCTGAGGAGACTGAAGGAATGTGATGTAACAGCAGTGTAATGTGACCACTCGCTCTGTCGGCCCACTCGTGGCGCCGTGCCGACCACGGAGGCACAACGTAGTGTGAACGACGCGTCCGTGAGCGTGCGACCAGATCAGCTAAAAGTAAAAGTGTGACAGGGAGTTCTCAGCAGAGAGTTATAGTAGAAAACGAGTAAAATAGACACTACAAAGGATCTCGTGTGTCTCAGGAAAAAGGAGGCAGAAAGTCCGTTTTGGGCCTGGAGCCTTGACGCTCGCTGGGGATTCATTCTTTTTGTGTCTCGGAGAAACCAGGTTACCCACTTGCTTGTCACCGGACTGCCTAAACTCCCTTCGGTGCGCCCAAATATATCGCAACTGCAAGAATGCCCCGACGGTGTTTTGTAAGAAAACGTCTTGCGGTTGACAGCTGAGCGAGCGTTTGATGTTTTAATGCTGCTGCTGCCATGTCGTCAAAACGTATACACACCGAGAAGTCGCAGCATTACAGCCGCTGACAGGTGAAGTGAATGATCATCCTGGGAAACCTTTGGATGCTACTTGTACCGCCCACCTGAGCACCCAGACGGTAGCAGCCTCCCCCCGAAGGACTAAGAGCCGTGTGACAGCACAAAAACTCTTCAGAAACAGTTTGACAAAAGAGCCCAAGGCGCTGGCCAGACCTCCAAACTCCCCAGATCCCAATTCAGTGGATGCACAAGAACAAGCCCGAACCCACAATCCAGAGGACCCAAAGGACCCACTGCCAACGTCTTGTTGTCAGGAAACAAACAGGACGCCCCCAGAGGTCCAGTGTCCAATCCCCACAATGGCTGCGCAACGCTGGAAAAACTGACGATATTTAGTTTTTTTTTCTTCAGTGTATAATTGCAATATTACAAAATACACACATTATCACCAGATTACCTGAACAACTAGTTGCAGTGACTTTGTGCTGCTGATATTTTAGGTCAGATTAGTTGTTTTGCCTGAAGTAGTGGCAATAGTTGCAAGAAAACTGCAGACGTACAAGCGGCTTTGCATTTGTTTTTGCAGGCAAATCTTCCTTTTTAGTGTTTTTGGCTCAATTTTCTCTGCATATGTGAAGTCTTCATGTCAAAAAACTCAGTGTATTGTGAATAAAGTATAAAAAAAAAATAAAAAATTGTTGCTAACTGACTGATAACGTGCAGGATTTGGGTCAACAGAGGTTGTTTCTGACTAACATCTTGTGTGAGTTGTCTTTATATATCAAGCAGCATAAAGAAGTTGTGACTATTGTGCATCTCGCGGTTGTGCGGCCTTCGTCAGGTGGTTTTAATGTTGTGGATGATCGCTCAAGACCTTTTGTTTCAGTCCATGTGTATACAAGTGCACAGCTGGGATTAAATTTCATCCCCCCGGGGCTCGTGTTGCACAGAAGAAGAAAAGAAAAACACCAAAAAAAATGAGCAGAGTCGGACATATCGACAAGGTCTGTCAGAACAAAGACGGCAGCTTCTGTCTGGAGTCAGACCCGAGAAACAAACTGTCATCCAATTGACTCCGTGGATACGAAGAATAATTTCATCTGCGGGCTAATCTTAGTGAGTGCAGCGGCAGGGCTCGGGCTCGGCGCATGGATTTCCAATAAATACGCATCAGAGAGAGCGACACGCAGGTTACTGAGCAACACTGAGTGGAAGAACTGTTTGTGTTGTGAGCTTGGTTTTGTTCTGCGGGGCGGAGCGGACGATGACTTATCTGGGCCTTTGCTTCACCTGACTTTGTTAAAGTGGACCAGCTGCTTTGTAGTTACAAGCTTGTAGTCTTTGATTCTTTTTGTAGGACAACTGGGCAGATAACCAGCTAAATATCTGCTTTATCCTGAAGTGCAGAAATTGAGATTTTAGCCACTGGTGGTTCTGATGATGAATCTCTGATTATGCAGATTGTGTCGATTCGTGGCAGGGACATCAAGACACTGGTAAACAGGCAGGGATAAGGATGAGATAAACATGGATGAAAAAAATGTTAAAAGTAATCTAAACCAATTAGAAAGACTAAATGTTGGGCGTTTTTAAACTCTGTGTGAAGATGTGCTTGCACAACTTTAGCCACAACACGATACAATAAAGGCTCCGAAAGGACACGAGTGGGCAATAACGGACGCAACTGCACCCAGGGAGGTTTGAACTGAGGCGGAGACACGCCCACGCAAAATGTTTCAGCTCGAAGAAAAGAAAAAATTCTTAAAAATCCACTTTTCTCTTTTGCTTGATGAGTCTGGATCATAAACACACAGAGATCAGAGGAAAAAGGAGGAAAACAACGAGTCACGAGTTTCTTTTTTAACCTAAACAGGGACAATGAAGAAAGGTGCTGACTGGAGGAATATTCTAAATTAGTAATAATTTTCATTACATCAAGTACCAAAATCCAACTAGCTGTAATATATCCCTGAGCTCACTGGCATAAAAACAGAGACGAGAGACTCCTTTTGAAGTGTGCTTGGTGGATGCACTGTACCCACTCCAGAAAAAGATACCGAAACAATCGATGGCGACTGCTGAGGACACGTTTACCTGTTTCACCTGAGCCAATGTGGATATTTTTTTTCAACACTGTATATAAACTGATCAGCCACAACATTAAAACACAGACAGATGACGGTACTTTGTCCTCTGTGCCAGTTGTTCTCAAAGTTTTTGAGTCACGACCCCCCAAGATAACATGAGTTTGTGTTTGTGTGTCTGTGACCTCCCCAAATTAAATTTTTAATATATCATGAGTAATAACTTTGTTGTTCAGGCATTAATGCGTAAAAATTAGTGTGTTAATTCCACAGACTAATCTCTTTACATTAATTTTCTTTTAAATGAATGAATGAATTGAATTTATTTCGAACAAATGAAAGGGAAAAAAAATATAAAAACAAAAGAAAATAATTTTTAAAAGAGCAAAAAAGAATAATATCACAAAATCAACTCATAATAACAAGGTTGAAAAAGGAGTGGGAGGAAGTACAAACTTAATTTTAACAGTCCTAATACAAATTTATTTGATAAATGTAGGCTTTATTTATGTATTTATTTAACAATGATCTGGCGACCCCCTGAAATTATCTTGGGACCCCCATGGGGATCTCGACCCCCAGTTTGAGAACCACTGCTCTATGTCATACCTGTACCTATTCATCATGCCTTACAGACCATCTTTATAAGACCTTTATTTTTAGCCTTATTATACTTTTTGTATTTCCTGTCCGTGCCTCGTCTCTATCTAGCTGTAATGTAAATTTCTCGGGGCTCAATAAAGTTTTATCTTAAACGACTGATTATCTGGTTTTAGAGGTGGGACATATTAGGCAACAGTTCTTGAAGTCAATATGTTGGATGCAAGAAAAATGGGGATCCGAGAGACTTTGACAGAGACCAAATAGTAATGGCTGGACCACTGGGTCACATGTTGTGAAATGTTTGCAGTAAGCAGTGGTTAACATCAACCAAAAGTGGTCCAGCTGAGGACAACCGGTGAACCGGAGACAGGGTCATGGGCGCCCAGGGCTCTCTGGTGCATGTGGAGAGTGAAGGTTGGCTTATGTGGTCTGATCTCACAGAAATGGAGCAACTGTAGCACAAACTGCCAAAAACATTAATGCTTAGGAAGGTGTCACAACACGTAGTGCATCACAGCTCGCTGCAGGCCGGTCCACGCCGAGTCCTGTGCCCCACTGAAAGCTCCTACAGTGGACCACAGAACAATGGAAGAAGGTGGTCTGGTCTGATTCCTTTTGCTTCTTATGGACAGCTAGGTGCGTTGTTTGCCTGAAGAACTGATGGTAGCAGTGGTGGTGAGCAATGTTCTGCTGGGACATTGTGGTTCCTGCATTCATTGGGATGCTGCCTTGATATTTTCCCAACATGTGAACCGATTCATGCCGATGGTATCTCCTACGGCCTCTTGCAGGGATGGTTCGAGCACCATTCCTTCTGCATGCTTCTTAGGATTTTATTGTCTTTTATAGTCTTTTTTTTTCTTGCGCCTTAACTTTGTTCTTCCACCAGTTGCATCTTATTTTCCTTACATGTTACACGTGTGAGTTACTGGATACCTTGACTTTCTCCATCAGAACGAATAAAGTATCTCGAGTTCAAGGTGTTGACGTGACCTCCAAATAGCTCAGATCTCATCCCATCAAGCGTCTGTGGAAAAACAAGTCTGATCCGTGGAGGCTCCTCTTTGCAGCTTCCAGGACTTAAAGGATTTGCCTCAAAAATCTTGGTGTCTGACTCCACAGGACACTTTTAGAGGTCTGTGGAGTCCAGATTTCAGCAGGTTGAGGCTGTCTTGGAGGACTGAAAGCTGGTTTATGTTGTGGCTGCCCCTCGCATACCTTTGTTTTTGCATCAACAGAGCTGCATTGTGTGTTTGCGCTGTATTGAAAGGACACCTGTGAATACATCGCGAGCGTTGTCATTGCTCGGCGCTAAAAGATTGCATTGTTTGCCTGGAAAAAATATCGAGAAATCGTCATTTTTCGCATGTCGTCCTCTACATTGTTATGTTAATGGCTCATGTGGAATCTGGCCAAGAGAGAACAAATGAAAATCTGCCGCTTTGGCCAATGCTGACACATTCACAGCGATGATTATCAGCCTCCCTTAAAAAAAAAAACACACACGCAAATAAAATCCCTCTGCTTGCATTGGAATTGCAATTTGTTGCTTGTAAGCCGACAGCCAGGTCAGGTAGAGCGTCCAACACTGACCGTCCACAATAAAGCCATAAAAACGTCCTTTTAATCAGCAGATTTCGGCCCGAGAAGCAGCTCGGACTAATTTCCTCTTCCGTCTCATTACAACAGCGCCGACTCTATTCAGGTTCCAGGAATGTGTTCAGGCAGCTCTTTGTGTATCCTGTAGGAAGGCCTTGATTGTGTTGTCGGTGTGTGTGGGCTGCCGGCCGTGCTGCTGAAAGCCAATAACCAGATGAACTGTGCAACAAAAGGACGGAGACAATGAATTCATGGTTCCTAGTGCAAATCGATGCGACAGAATTGACACTCATAGGGTCTGCCTTCACTTCTCTGCTCGTCATTTTCTCCCTCAAACCTCCAACTACTGATGCGACGCTGCAAGACGCAGGTTAGAAATAAGTGAGAAGGAGCTAAAAGTCTATTATAATATAACCCGACACAACACATCCTCTGATCTCTGTATGTTTAAATATGTTTTTCGAGTGTTATTTGACAGATTTTGCTTGTTTTCTTAAATTAAAGAGCTCAGAAATTACAGAGAACAGTATTAATCTACATGTTGACTGTGGAAAAAAAGGAAAAAACTGTGAATTATGTCTACATCAGATCGTATTTTGCTGTTTTACAATGTGTGATCATAAAATTACACTGTCTTACTGCATTTAAATCAGCTAAAAATATCATTTTTCTAACAGATATTTGTCATTATTTTCAGTTTTTGGGTTTCTTTCTACAGTTTTTGAATGCGACAACAAACCAATTCATTGTACTTCAGCAGTATTTAGCACAGGTTTCTATTGTTAAATGAAAATACACTGTTTTACTGCATTTAAATCTGCTAAAATTGAATTTAAAGAAAAGAAAAAGTTATTTTCAGTTTTTGAATCATGCAGCAAATCAAACAAAACGTTTGTATTGAATCAAATATCTCAAAGCCAAGAACTGAAACAGTCACTGAGTGTTTGGTCCAATTCATAGTCTTGCTTACTCATTATTTAATCAAACACTTCCAAATTTTAATGCTGAATTTATTTCCAGACTTTGAATTTAGAGAAAGTTATTGTGCGGCTGCTTGTGTTTGATCAGTGTTTAGCATCGGCTTCTTTCGTTAAATGAAATTACACCGTTTTACTGTGTTTAAATCTGCTATTATTTCACAGATAGTTGTTATTTCCCAATTTCTTTTTATTGTTATGCATTATTAGTATTATTACAATTATTTTTTACAGTTTTTGAATATTAATTTATTGCCGAACCAAAGAAAAATGTTCCCATGCACAAAATATCTCCCGTCCAAGTACTGAAACTAAGCATCAAATGTTTGATCCAATTCATTGTCTCGCTTTTTGATTGTGTTCATCAAACGGGTCCAAACTTCTTTAGAAATTTTGCTAACTTTGGTCATTAAATTTAGAGAAAAATAATTGTACGGCTACTTGTTTTAGAGCATTATTTAAAAGCGGCTTCTTTTGTTGAATGAAATAATTAGGATTATTAAAAAGCACGATCTAGTTTGTTATTTATTGACTATTTAATCAAATCAGGTTTATTGTCATGCTGCTGTACCTACACAGTAGTACAGGCAGGATGAGAGAGAGTTTCTTCAGTATCATGAACGTTTTGCGGAATGCACGTCTGGGATAAGACACTAAACGTTCGCTGTCGCTGCCTCCTGAAGGGGGCGCTGCGTCCATGTGCGCCGCCATTCGTTGAACATGGTGAACCTCTTCAGGTCCTGGTAGGTCTTCAGGGACACAAAGACACACACGATGGTGAAGCTGCAGATGCTGCCCAGAGCTGTCTGTCTGTCTGCATCCCCTCCAGCTGTCTGTCCGTCTGGGATGTTGTCATGGAGACATGTTTCTGTTAAAGCAGACACTCAGCAGTCCCTCCACTCTCTGAAGGTTTCTCTCAGCAAACGTCCAGCTTGTTGTGGAGGGAGTGGACATTGGAGAGCAGGAGGACGGTCCTGCTGTTCTGGAGGGGTTAGCTTTTAGCCTAGCATGGATCCCGGCTCTCTTCCTCCTCCTTTGTTTACGTTCATACCGCTTCCTTCTCTCTTGGGTAACTGCCGGCGTGGTCTCTGATTGGACTCCCCGTCATATCCACATCACAACCGATCGCCGCAATTCCAGCGCCGTTCACTGTCCTGACGCCCAGCAAAGTCTCCCGTCCAAAAGCAGAATGAACATCTGGGATAGACAAGACACTCAAAAAGTTCACTTTTGTTGTCTCCTGAAGGGGGCGCCGCCATCACCATGGCAACATTTAGCATCTTTGTACATTAAATTTGAAGCAAGTTGTTGTATAGCTGCTTGTGTTAAGTGAAAAAAAAAGCAGTTTAATGAAAGAAACGTGCGTATTTTTAAAGTCGGGCATCAAACAAGCCAAACTTGCCGTATGTGTGACATCCTGGCTCTAGCATGAATCCACCACCTTGTTATCCTTCATGACCAAAACAAACACGTCCAGAACAAAGCTCTCGTATGTTCACTTACTACACTCCGCTGTTGACGCCGCCTCTCCCGACACCTTCCCTCGTTTTAAGCTACGAAAGCTGCAGAGGCGTTGCAGCCCGTTTTCTGTGTGCGGAAACCCATGAACTGGAACATGTGGGTTGGACGGCCTAACAAGTCGGCCGCTGCGCTCGGCGTCTGTGCGGATTAATTGGCTGTGGAAGGCAGCTCCTCTACCTGTTCCTCTGCAAACCTCTTTAGCCTCCACTCATCTCGGGCCTCCATTCTCCGCCTCTTCCACCTTTTATTCATCCCGTCAGATGTGCCGTAATCTACTGTAGTTGTTGTGCTTCATCCTGCACGAGTGTTGCACGCTCCCCCAGGTCACAGGAAAGCTCTTTCTCTTTTCTGGCATTTGTCTGGTGGCTGCATACGTCTGCTCTTAGCAAACAGAAATCGTTTGTGCATGCTTTTTTAATTCACCAGACATATACAGTCGTCCTCAAATTTATTCATACCCTCTCATTAGATAAGTTGAAATTGACAAGTAATGATAAATAAAATCCTGTCGTTGCTTTTGAGTCGTGGTTTAACAGAAATATAAAAAGCAAACAAGCATGATGGGACCCGTAAACTAATATTTAGTTGAACAACCCTTTGAGCCAATCACTGCCATCAGGTGTTTTCTGTAACTCTCCATCAGACGTCTGCACCTGTTGACAGGTGTTTAGATTTCACTGCTCATCAGCAAAGTGCTCTAATTTGTCCAGGATAGTTATTTGTTTTTTAAAAATTATTCTTTTTCACCACAATTCAGATGCAATGTCTTATTTCACTAAATTATAATTTAGCAAATTTTTATTTATTATTACTTTTTCCAGTTTCTTGTTATTTAAGTGACTTTTGTGAATTTTGCCTTTTCTTTAATGCAAGGGAATGAATAAAATAGAGGACGACTGTACATAAGGATGTGTAGACGTGCTAATAACTTGCAGCAAAGCTAAAATTGAGCTAAATACAGTGACTTTTTTTTTTGCATTGGGTTAACATTTCCTCTGATCCCGTTCATATGGTCGCGTGCTACACAGAAGTGCTAAAAAAAAAAACAGTTTATCTGGCGGGTGACTGCACCAACACATGGATAGCTTACATGGATGGCGCATGAGTGAAATGAAAGTTTTTCCGCCTGCCATAATGGCAGAGGAAACGGCATCTACGTCCACAGACCGATCGCCGGCGTATGGTTTGGATTTGGGACGAGTGTGCAGCGTGGAGGAACAGATTTCGAGTCCTCGGACCACCTCGGGCACTCGTTCGAGCACTTGGATCGCAGTCTGTTAGATTATTCAAGAAATTGGCTTGTTTGATTTTAGAATTTGCTGCCAGTAAAAAAAATAAATAAATAAATAAATCCAAGATTCACAGCGAACAAAAACTGTACAACAATTTCGTGACATTTTCCTTTCAATCATCCCAAACCTGAGAAGCTCTGCGCGACAAACGGAGCACATCAGCTGGAAAGGAAATGTTTTTCTCATAATTTGGCAAAATCCTTTAAAAGCGGTGACTTACATGTACTGGTAACTGCTTTTGCTTCCATTCCAGAGGAGTGAATGTTTCACGGATGCAGCGTTTTAATATTTTCATCATGTAGTTGAAGGAGTTTTTGGTCTTTCATTGTTGCATAGTTGGTTTTTTTTCATACAAGATAATGACTTCCTGATTTGTCAAAGCTGCATGAAGCTGCTAAAGAGGCATCAGAGTGTGCACGTGTTTAAATTTAACCTTGATATGCTCTCAGTTTTGGTGGTGTTACTATCAGAAAACTTCACATGATCTTCAGCTGAAGTCACTTTAACACACAGGCAGCTCTGTGGATTTTGTCTCCCGTCTCTACGGCTGCGGTCTCCACGACGACCGGGGGATAGACTCGATATGTTCCCATCCCACAAAACTGCCATTGGTCGGACAATCACTTTCATAAGGAGAAAAGTACGACGTCAATAGGATCGATCCATTATTTTTGGTGGCAGGAGAAACAGTCGAACTGTAAACACAAGTTTTCACGACTTTCCAACTTGTCGGAGACTGCAAGGGTTTGACTTATGTAACGTTTACTGAACTAAACGTTCAGTAACTGCTCCAAACTAATCGATGCCAAAAAAATCCATCTGTGTGGCTGCATTTTGCTCAAACACATGTCCCAAAAGAAAAAAAAAAAAGCAAACTTAACCCACAAAACCAACATGATGGAGTTGTATTTTCAGAAATCACATGAATATGTGCAGCTAGTCTGTTGTCAGTATTTAGTTATAAAATAATGAGGTTAAAATGACTTCATATGCTGCAGATACGAGCTTTTCATGTTGATTTTTACTCTGTAAAAAATGAACTTTGTCTGACATTTCTAGCCTGTGTTTTTAAATGTTAGTTCACTTCATGTTTCTGTCAGAGAACAGATCACTACTAGAACTCCTAGTACGAGAAATGAAGCATTAATTTACATATTAATCTGAAAATAGGCAAAACAGTAAATATATGCACATCAAAAACCTGTATTTTTACAAAGAGTAATTCAATTCTTTAACAGTAAAATTAAATTGATTAAAATCATCATGTGGATTTTCCCTGTTTTGGTAAATTACAGATAACATTTTGTAAAATTACATTAAAAAAAAAAGAATATTTACATGTTGACTGTTTAAAAAAACAAGAAAAAAGGCAAAACAGTAAATTATGTCCACATCAAAAAATATCAAAAATATGCATTTTTACAAATAGCATTTTTAAGATTACAGTTTTTACTTAATTTTTTTTTTTTTTTTTTTTAATCAGCTAAAAAAATCATTATTTTATTGTTGTTTTTACAGTTTTTGAACATTACAGTATTCCACCATTATTTCTGGCACCTTTCATGGATTTTTTGCAGAATTCTTTTACAGCTCATCTCGGGAGATCGTACAGATTTTTCTTCTTCTCTGTGATCAATCAGTTGGTTTTAAAATAGCTGCAATTTCTGTTGATTTAGATTCTCTTTGGTAGACGACAGCTTTTAAAAAAAAATACCAAACGAAACATTGCTGTTGCACCAAATATCTCACCGCCAACTACTGAAATTCAAGTCACTGAACGATCATTCAATGCCTCAGTTATACAATTATTTTAAAATTTAGCAAACTTTGGACATTAAATTTAAAGAAAAGTTATTGCACGGCTGCTTGTGTTTAAGCACCGGCTTCTTATGTTAAATGTAAAATGAGTTTTATTGAAAAACACGCATCAAAAACAGAATAATTCCTGCATCTGTGCTGCGACTCATGATATATTTGGCACGAGCATGAAACATGTCAAGCAGAGCCCATCAGTAGACGTTTTACAGCGCTGATGCATTCCCGTGTCTCTTTCATCTGATGTTTGCTCTCTCAGCTTTCATGGTTGCGTCTAAATATCTCTCAGACCGTGAGCTCTGTGCCAATGTGACATTCGTATTAACCCTCTGCTCCTCACACATGGCTGCATCAGCCTCCTCGGGACAAAACCGCCGTCGAGCCTCGGCCGCACACGTCGGCTTCATTCAAACCGTCCACGACTAAAATAATCCGCTGATTGACTGATTAGTTGATTTGGAGAAAATCAAGTGTCAACAAATTTAATAATTGAATAATTGTGAGTCATTAGTGAAGCAAAATTGCCAAAAACTCGTCCCTGGCAGGGCTTCTTAAATGTGAACATTTGTATTTCTCCTGGTTTTATATTTGAATAAATGCAACACATTCGGATTTGGACTGTTAATATATTAATATGATGTTTTTCTCACTATTTTCTGACATTTTGTGCGCTGAACAATAAATCAACTATAAAAGAAAATGACAGATGTCTTAAAAATGAAACAATATTGGTTGCAGCCCCTTTTGTTATTCGACAATACCGAAGGTTTTCTGTGTCTTAATTACTTCACACATTGAATAAAAGATGCAATAAGCAAAATGTGCCATTAACAAAACGCTGTGAACTCACATAACAAAGTGAATGTGGTGTGTTGGTTGCCTGGCGTCTCGCTGCCTCGCTCAGTTTGTAATCTGGCCTTGTCCTCATCGGATCCATCTCCCCCCTCAGACTTCAAGAGAGTTGCTCGAGTACATTTCCTCCTCTCATACTCCTCCTTCCACCCTCTCGCTGTCTTTTGATTCCCCCAACACTCGCCTACGTTCTCACATGAACATCCTGCAACGCTCTAGTCTTTCTGAGGAGAGCTTCATGTCTGTGTGTGTGACGACTATTGTGACGACTATCTAAACCACATAGACGTCCAAACTGCGGCTGATGTTTATTCTACTGGTGCAGTTTTTATGCATCGTGCACACTAGAATGTTTGTATCTCACACAGACTGGGCATATAAGGTGTGCATGCTATTGGCTTTCTGTTGATTTTTTAAAAAAATAAAGTGTTAATATCTGTTTATAGAAAATGTATGTAATGTACAGCGCTCGACAAATTTATCAGAGCATCATGAAGTGTTTTGATTTGTCCCCAAATTTAAGCCAGAAATCAATCGAGCACAACATCCAACCACTAAAACTATTTTTTCTGTTCAGAAAGGCAAGTAAACAACTTTAATTTGACGTCTTAATCAAGAAATAATCATGTGCTTCACTGCTTTTTTTCCATTTTATTTGTAAAACAGTAAATTTGAATATTCACGGATAACAATAATAATCAGATTTTAGCATTAAAAATATCATTCAGGTTAAAGAACTTCTACATACTGGTGTAGTAACCATTACAGAAACATAAAAAATTATTTTTTGTAATTACCAATGCTGGTAATTTGGGCAGCTGTAGCGTAAAGCTTACGTTGGATGGTGATGTAATACATTTGTTAAGCACTGCTTACACATATATAGACCATCCAGCATCATGAAGCGCTTTAATTCGCACTAGCCCTTGATGTTTTAACATTTTGAACAGGAATAAGGAATTTCAAACTGCACTCACCTTTTTATGCCCAAATTTGAGCCAGAAATCAATCAAGCATAACATTCAACCACTAAAAGTACTTTTTCTGTTCAGGAAGGCAAGTAAGCAACTCTAATTTGACATTTTAATCAAGAAATAATAATGTGCTTCACTATTTTTTTCCCATTTTTTTTTGTAAAACAGTAAATTTGAAAATTCGCAGATTACAATAATAATCATATTTTAGCATTACAAACATCATTTTGGTAAAAGAGCTTCTACATACTGGTGTATTAACCATTATGGAGACATAAAAAATAATTTTTTGTAATTACCAATGCTGTTATTGAGAGCAGCTGTGGCTTAAAGCTGATGCTGGGTGGAGGTTTAATATATTTGTTAAGCGCTGGATGTATGCGACACAGTAGAGATCTGGGACCTTAACTTACAAAATAAACATCACGCTGTGTTGAAAAAGACTTTAAACAAGTGATTAGGACCATAAACACATTATGAAAATGTTTACTGAGGCAATGATTCAAGTAAGAAGTAGAAAGTATTTGCTCATTGACTTCTATACAGTTTGACTTCTTTTTGCAACCAGAGGAGTCGCCCCCTGCTGGCTGTTAGAAAGAATGCATCTATGACGCACGTCTGCTTCACTTGTCAAACTGCATCCATGTTTTATATACAGTCTATTCATGCATTAATGATGTTTTTCATTTCAATAATTTTCTCATTAAATGCAGCACTAGCAAACAAGTAATCAATTAATTTACTATGCACATTACAAACACTGGATGTTTATTATGTGTTGCTATTTTAAGCCACAGACACACGATGCGGCTTAAAACACTCGTGTAATTGACCCCGACTTGATTTAATCTGTATGATTGGAGGTCATTAAGCATCACAGATGGTGTTGTCATGGTGCACCTTTACTAGCAAAACCCCCACAATGCTCTTTGCTCGCCAACATGAAACGGCCCACCTCCTCCATAGGTAGATGTCCGTTACCAATACAGAGTCATGTTGTATTTTGGTTGCTAACTAAACATTAAATGACTCGCATTGGACTGGGGGCAAAGACAACAACAAAAACTAAACTTGATCAGGATTTCATTACAGATTAAATTTCATTACATTTTTCAGACTTTTCTATTAACATGAATGATTGTGAGGACCAGCTAGTGTTAGATCGTAGCTTTGAAAAGGCAGTTTAAGGGTTAACAACATTATTAGCACCAGTGATAATAACTTTATTGAAATTGCACTTGGACAGAGAAGGCTGAATAAATACCCAGAAGGAAACATGACAATAATTAGAATAATTAGGAAAGACTACTGATGCAAAAATGCTTCCAAAATACAAGTAAAACAAGTCAAGGAGCCTTACTGGTGAAGTCCAGTTATTTATGGAGCAACTTCTTTTCATCAAGAACCAGTTGCTTTCGACAGAAGCTCCTCAGATGACTGAGAACCTGCACACACTTATTTATAAAGCCCATTTCAAACTACAGCTGTTGAGCCACAGTGTTTCCTAACAGAGAAACAGGAGTGCTTCCACAGATTTACCCTGACAGGTTTAAATATCAAGGTCAACAGCCCACAGTGTTATATAAAACACACACTTCTAACCCTGTAAGTTCAGAGTTTTTCAGGTTGGAATCAGCTTTAGGTCCAACGTTCAGCTGTGACGGTTCGGGTTAGGGAATATTTATCAGTGATGTGGCTGAATGTCCTCACAGAGGCCACATAAAGCCACTCGCATTGTGTTTGTGGAGGAGCAGAGCAGCCTTCAGTGGCTGAGCGCTCGTGTCCTTTGCCAAGGACGGTGACTTTCATTAAAATAATGTCCTGACGCCTTGACAAAGACCCACACATGCAGCCAGAGCGCGCACACACACACACACACACACACACACACACACTAACTAACACACACACACACTCTCTCTCTCTCTCTCGCTGTTGTTTTTACGTCACCTGACCGAGCAGAGGTCTTTTCGCCGCGTACGAATGATGTCACATGCTCTGCTCCCACAATGCACTGCTCACGTTTATCGTACATTCTTTCTGATCCACTCCCCCCCACCACCACCACCATCACCACCACCTCACTCGTCACCTCGTCTCTGGACTCATCCAACATGCACCAGCAGCAGCAGCAGCAGCAGCAGCGTGCAGCATTAATTAATCAGCAGCCACAGATTGTCGTATCAGCACTCAGAGCCAATTAAACACTCGCTTACATTCTCTGTCTTCAGCAGCTTCTCGTAGATCTTAATGTGTGGAAATGACGGAGGCCACAATTGGAACTGATCTCACATTTCTGCAGGATGTTGTGTAATGTAGATGTGTCACAAAGGTGTGTTTTTTTCTTTTTGAAGTCAAACGCTCGGCTTTGGTTTGCCTCCTGATAAGCACATGTCTGTGTGAATCCATGCTGTGTTTTACGGTGCGTTTGTGTGTTACGTGTGCTTTTGTTCAGTTCATTTGCCATGCATCTGGTGCCTTTAAGGGACAATTCCGCTCCAGAGCAGATCATTTTTACTTGAATGGGGCTGAAATTGAAATCTAAAAATAAGCAAACATCATTTTAGCGTCTGCGGCGGTGGCGTTTCTGCAGCATTTCTCACTTCACGCGTCGTCGGCGTGCTGTAATTTTTCCATTTTACTCACTTTTTTTTAAAAAAACATATTTGTGTGTGTGTTTGCGCCAAAGCCTGTGTGTCTAACTATCAGTTTGTCTTTTAGTCAGCGCATGACAGCAGAACAGACACATTGGAGGAGGATGTGATGTTCTGTGAAGCGCACAAGCCTTTAGATGCCGGGGAAACAAGACAAAAGTGGGAGCCAAGTACGAGTCAGGGCCACTGGCGCTGGGATGATCTGAGCTGCTCCAGCTGTCAAGGTCTTTGGCTGGCATTAATATATGTATGTATGCGTGTGATGGGATCTGACTGATGCTGCGTTCCTCTCCAAGGTTGTGAAGTCATAGCATGCTGTAGCGTTTTGCATTACAACGTCTTCCCTGCCGCCCGATCGCCCCTTTGCAGCAGGTTATGAAAACACAACTGCAGCGTCGCCGCTACGCCAACAACCGCACCGTGGCATGTGTCGTAATGTGCAGTCGGTTACTAAATAAACCAGGAGCTTCGTCACGTCCCACAGAGGACGGATCAGAAAGCTTCGGCGCAAAAATCAGGCCAGCGATTATTTTTATCATGAATAAATGATTTTGTAAAATTGATTAGTTCATGAAATGCTAGAAAAAAGTCAGACAATGTTCATCTCAGTTCCCCGAGAGCCCGAGGGGACGTGTTTACAGGCTCTGTTTGTGTAATCCAAAGCTCAAAGAAGCCCGATGTGTTGGCTTGGTGTACAGTAAAGGGAGATTATGTAAAGAAGAAAAACACATATTCATACATATAAGATGAACCCGCAGAGGCTCTTTGCTGCAGCGGCTTTACTTCGTCTGATACAACCGCTAGCTGAGGAGGCTAATATTGCTAATACTAGCAAACTTGTGCTGGATGTGTAATATTAATTATGTTCGTAATTATGCTAATTTCATGCTAACTGTCGCCACGGTGACGACTGTTCAGCAGAAGTAATAAAGTCTTGAATTCACAGTTGACGTTATTAACTCAGCACATTTCATATAATTATTCCTTGAGCCAACGTGCTTCCAAAAGAGAAATAAGAATAATGTTACGAATTTGCCAAACAAGCCTAAATGTTAAAACCCTACAATATTTCTTATTATACACATTTACAGGAGTCATGCTTATTAATTAATTAATTTATTGATTTATTTATTTATATAACTACATCCGACAATTTAAATGTTAAGGTTAAAACCATACAATATTATGTATTATATAAACATACCACTGCAATATTAAATATGAAAAATGTAAATAATAAAGTTAACACACTAAAATATTCGCTTTGTACAAATTTATCTGACTAATTTAAATATTGTAGTTAAGACCTACAATATTTATTATATAAATTGAGCTGACGAATTTTTAATTTCAGATTGAAAACCTATAAGAGTATATTAAATACGATTTTAATTAACCACACAGTATTGTTTCTTATATAAATTTGCCTGATTGATAAAAATATTAGGCCAAAGACCCCACATTGCTATATACATTTTAAATTTGCTCAACAAGAACATATTAAGGTTAGGAACCTACAGTAATATGCA
>NW_007577838.1:569951-611937 GCF_000690725.1 Stegastes partitus | reverse complement strand
ATTCAGCTGCACCACTAACACTTAAGCATGTGTCGTGTTGTCACTCATCTGCAGTTGTGTTTTTGTCTAACTGACAGATGCAAGCGTTTTATGTGCCTATTAACTCTTCTTTTTGCTCTGTTTTGGTCTCCACCAACTCCTGAGGAAAACATGTGGCTCTTTAGCTTATAAATGCCAGGACTGGCATAAAGGTTTGAAGGAAAATCACCAGAGTTTCAATGCCATTAACTAGTTTTGTTGATTGGAGTTTCGTTTGCTCAGATAGAACAGACAGTTCAGTTTGGGAAATGCTCAGAAATAACAGGAAAGTACAGAGATGTCTGTCAAAAACTGATGCAAATCGATGGTGTCTGCTGTCATGCATAACCAATGGCCCCCTCTGAGCAGGAAAAGCCCCGAATGCTCCACCGTTTCACCTGCTAAGTCTATCTGTCAAGTGACAGCCAGAGCTGCAGCTGGAAACTAGAACGCTGCCAGAAAATCCCCCAAAAACTGTCACGGAAAAAAAGAAACGAGCCGCGGAGTCACAACATCTCCATGGGATCATTAATGTGAGCGATATCCTTCGTATTAAACGTAATCATTTGGTGCGGCGGTGGAAAACAATTAGTGCACTTTCAAGTATCTCCGCCTGACCTCTCTCTGGGTTAAGTGCATCCTCGGCGCCGCCACATTTTCTTTTCATCTCACTGTGCATCTCATCTCTTCGGAGCAGCCATCTTTCACTCCAGCCTGCCGGCGTTTGCAGCTGACAGAAAGCAACGCGCTCCGTCTTCCTTAATGCGCTTTTTAACAGCTGAGACCAGATTGCTGGCTTTTGTTTCAACTAGTGCTCGTGAGTCACTCCCCTCACCCCGTCGCTTATCTGTGCACGAGTGTCCGTGGCTGCGTGTGGCCGCGGCTAACTGGGGAGGCTAAATGAAGTCGGTAAGGAGGAGGGTGGACTTTAATTGCAACAAGAGGAAGAGGGGGAAAGAAAAAAATCCTTATCTTGCCCTCTCTTGTCTTTTTCTCTCGGGTTTTTGCTTCTGGGCTGCAGCTCAGCTCGACTTTGACTCAGATTTCAGAGCGAGGGAATCCGAGTGTTGGATTGGTTGTAGTAATAATGAGCAGATTAATGTCTTTTGTGGGGAAGGTTCTCATTCAAAGTGGAGGTTTTTTTTCTCAGAGGGGCAGTGATGAACTTTGAGGCCGATGACGGAGACAGGCAGACAGAGAGAGAGGGGAGGTGAAGGAACTGGCGGTGGAAAGAAAGATGCAGCAGCACAACTCATTGTCTCCACCCTGCCCCTGCCATCAATCTCCCAAATGGCAGCTGCCTTCTTCGCGCACACACTCGCTAAAAACCCGCCTGCACGCACGGCCGATTCCCCCGGTGATGAATCATAGAGCAGCATGGCACGGCACAGCACGGCATTTGTTCGAGGTGGTGTTTTTCTCTCTCTCTCCTGCGCTGACAGGCTGTGTGAGCGCTTTGTGTAGCGTGTGCACTCGTGTGTGAGTGGGTGTGTCCGTGTGGGTGTGTGTTGTGGATGTGGACAGTAGTGGCACGTGGCGTGGGCTGCCTTGCATAGTAGACATGTGTTTTTTTCCAGAGTACACCGAGTTCTGGAGCGGCTTTTAGTCTGAGCAGCTTCATTAAGCACACAGTGACGTTCGTCAGCCTTCAAGTGACGACACAGTCATGTGCTGCGGCTCTCGGAAACAGACTTTGTGGTTTTATTAGATTTTATTAAATTATAGTGGAAGAAGACACAGCTTAGTGTGATTTCATTCATTGTATTTAATCTGACTTGTTTAATTTGTGATATCAGGGCTCCAATTTACACTGCAGCAGCCATAAACAACAATTCTTTTGATTTGCTAAGTTATGATGATAAATAAAAAGACTTTACTTTCAACCTTCAACACACAATAAATGCTCATTTTCAACTACAGTTTTCCTCTTTTTTTGCTTTTCAAGAGTGAATTTAGTCAAATTAAGCTTGAGTACAGTTAAATACATCTTTACAAAATTAAAGTAATACAGCACGTGTAAATCTGCCAAGAGCAGGACTTCCTCAAATACTAAGCGACTGGGCAAGAAAGAGACGAGTGAAGGAGGCCACCAAGACACCCATGACTCCTCTGAAGGAGCTACAAGACAGACAGTAGTGATGGAGGCCACCAAGACACCTATGGCTCATTTTGAAGGGGTTCAAAGAAACATTCTAGTGAAGGAGGCCACCAAGTCTCCTATGACTCCTCTGAAGGAGTTCCAAAAAAGAGACGAGTGATGGCGGCTACTAAGACACCTCTGACTCCTCTGAAGGAATTACCAGATAGATACCAGTAAAGGAGGCCACCAAGACACCTGCTCGTCCTGGAAAGGAGTTACAAGAAAGAGACAAGCGAAGGAGGCTTTCAAGACACCTGTGGCAGCTCTGACGGAGTTTACAGAAAGACTAGAGGAGAAGCTGGTACACCTATGACTCCTCTAGAGGAATTACAAGAAAGAGACCAGCGAGGAGGGCCACCAAGGCTTCTATGATTCTTTTTGAAGGGGTTCAAAGAAAGATACTCATGAGGAAGGCCACCAAGACACCTACGACTCCTCTAAAGGAATTACAAGGAAAGGACAAGTCATAGAGGCCTCCTCTGAATGAGCTACAAGCTTTCGTGGGGCGGCTGTGGCTCAGGTGGTAGAGTGAGTCAGTCGATGATCGGAAGGTCGGCGGTTCGATTCTGCCCTGTAACCTGTTTCATGGTCATTGTGTCCTTACGCAAGACACTTCACCTTGCCTGGTGTAAAAGTGTATGAATGGATTGTTTGAGGTGGTGGTCGGAGCGGCCGTAGGCGCAGAATGGCAGCCACGCCTCTGTCAGTCTGCCCCAGGGCAGCTGTGGCTACAATCGTAGCTACCACCACCAGAATGAATGTGTGTGAATGAATAACTGACAGTGTAAAGCGTCTTTGAGTGTCTAGAAAAGCGCTATATAAATCTGATCAATTATTATTATTATTATTTTGTGACTCAAGTCTCATTTTTAGCAATTGTTTGCGATTGTTTTTGGTGATTGTTGGGTTCGTTTAGGCACCAAACCTACTTGGCTAAGTTTAGGTTCAGGTTTGGGTTGGAATAGCACAGGTTGATACTGAGATCTAGGCAACACCTTACAAAATATAAATATGATTTTTTACAATTTTTCAATTTGCAAAACACGTTATTCTGGTGAGTGCACTGGTGTTAAATCTAAAGCTTGGCCTATACAGTATATATAATGCATGTTGAGGACGTTTTTCTGTTTTAAATCTGGGAATATTTAACTAAACAATACATAAAATAACCTTAAAAACCAGAGAAAGGATCCGATACGATCTCCTGACACCTGATCCATGTTGATGCTTTCCCCTACACATGTGTTTTAGCCGTGACCCAGAATGTGTTCAAGTCTGCTGCGTCCTACAAAAAAGATTTTCTCCTTGAAACGTGACAAAGGCTTTAAAATAACATTTAGGCTTCCAACTTGGGAAATAAAATGCAAAACCTGACCCTCATTTGATTCCAGCAGCCATTAGACAAGATGTTCAGACGCCATGTTCTTTTGTGCCGTTTCATATTGTTGGTATTTAAACTCTTTAATTACATTATCATATTCTCTATTATTAGATGAATAAATGAATGAATATTTGAGAGTTTGAAACAGTTTTTTTTTTTTAAAGCTCCGGCCTTGATGCAAATGATCATAATACACTTATTGAAATGCGCCACAGATAATGAAAAGCAGCTCTCGGATGCACAGTTGTGACATGCCAGCAGTCTGGAGGTGGTTCCACACATGCAGGCAGGTGGGAATGACAATTTCTCAGAGTACCTGACTCAAATAGTATTCTGCAGGCGTTTGTCTGAACCAGCTTGGAGCACCAGATGGTCGGGCTTTTAGCACATCAGGTTGGAGTTTCATTTATTGGGAGAGTTACCAAAAACAGATACGGTCTCAGGCCTTTCATTGTTCTATTGTTTCCACCGTATATTAAACTGATTTGGAAACCGTTCAGACATCGAGCTTTGAGACAAAAACTCAAAATACTCAAATCCTTTTCCTTCCTGTAATGCTGTTGTGAATTATTACATTTATTTTTTTTTGTCCTGTGCTACCTTTCTGGTGCTTCGAGTAGGTTGAAACAAACGCAGTTCTTAGTATTTGTTCTCGCTCTGACAGCCATCAGATGCGTTCACCCACAGCTCTGTCCTAAGGTGGCCCGACGTAGCGCTCGCTGCTGCTGGTTCAGCTCACCGCTTCGAGCTCACGGCAGCAATCGAAGGCGACTCAGATGAGCGTAGCGGCTTTTATCAACTCAGATCTTCTCTCATCTGGACTGAGGTGGACGGACAGTCAGAGAATCAGGCGTTAGGAGGAGATCGGAAACAACAGGTGCTGCATTTGCATCACGTATGAAAATATTATAACTCGTATATATGATGTGTTTTTTTTTTAACTACTTTTGTTTTATTTGCAACTTTTCTTTAAATAAATGTGATGCATCAGGTGACAAAGTATGAATATGCTCCAAATCACAATCACACTGTTCTGTGCAGAGCAGGAAGGTGCTGTGAGGTAACACCAGGCTGTAGCTAGGCTACTGTAAGTTAAAATAGTCACATCAGTGTTCTTGTACAGTTTGTTCACGGTTTAATCGTATTTATCTGAATGTTTCATGTCATCAGGTGTTTGTTTTAGAATTGCTGCAGCTAAGAAACTAAATCATGCAGAATAAACGTGGAGCTGCAGCAGTCAGTGGATTGGGTGTCTGTTACTGAACTGGTCACTCACTGTGTATTTTGATAATAGATCAGTTTGAGTGATTACCTCAGAATAATTTTTTTTGTCATGTTTTGACATTTTATAAACTAAACAATTAATCTAGAAAATAATCCAAATGATTTGGTAATAGAAATAGTTCTTGGTTGCAGTTTTAAAGACACATCTGATCCATTTATTAATAAGGTCGTTGACACCATCCTGCCTGTTTGTTTGTATTGACGTTAAAATCTATACAACAGCCCGGTCGCACAAGAAAAAATAAATAAAAAGCATCATAGCTGCACTGTAAAATTTACATTTTTTTGTAACAGTTTAACTGTAATTTACACAATAACCATAAAAACAAAACAAAAAAATTTTAAAAAGAAAAAAAAAACAGGTCAGAACTAATTAACATTCATATCAAGAATATGTTTTGTTTTGTTTTTTACAAATACATTTTTTTATTTACAATATTTGACTGTAAAATTACAGTTCTTTCACTGTGGTTATTTAAGCAAAAAATATTTTTATTTAACAGATATTCTCATGATTTGAAAATGAAACTGGAAATATTAAAGGATTTTTTTCTTTTTAAAAAAAGGGGTATATCACTCTTATTTTACAGATTTCCAAGTTTTGTTAATTTGCAGATAATTACCAGTAAAATCCCAGAAAAAAAGTAATTCATACATTAACTATAAAACAAAAAAAAAATCCTAATATTTTAAATTAGTGATTTGTTTTACACTAAATGACATTGTTTTCTTGTCTTTAAATCTACTAACAATAACACTATATACCAACATTTTCTGTTATTTTCACCACGTTTACAGTTTTTTTTTTTTTTTAATCTACAGTATTCAACTAATTTTTTTTTTTTCTGGCACTCTTGTTGCCAGACTGTGATTGTTTTGCCTTTTTTGATTAAAAAAATAAAAAGATTTTTTTTAATTTTTTTTTTTACAATGTATTTGATCCACTTGTAACAACACAGAAAACAACCACAGCTTTGTGTTTCACATTTACACAAACAAGGATCTTTTCCTCCACCTAATCAAGTAGTTTGGTTTCTAAACTTTACCAAATTGGTTTTGCAGTGTAACCATCACCACAAGAGACTGAGAACAATGAAAACAAACACTTAAAGATGTCATAAACCGGTGCTGTGGCTGGGACCAGACACCTCCAGCCTCCTCATGCACACTTTGCTGCTCTTTTTACACGTGAACTGAAAGAAACTCGCCAGCAAAGTGACCTGGATGTGAGCCAACAGAAAAGCGTCTCGCCGTTTTCCCGCCTTTCCTGCGATACTAATGGGTTGCTGCGCTGCCGACCAACGTAGCTGTGACACATTTAGGTGAGAGACGGTGCACTTCCCCGCTCTGCTGCTGCTGCTGCTGCTGCTTTGTCCTTGTACTGACACACATAAAACACACTCTGCGCCGACTCGTGCACGTCCTCCTCGCGGCACACGGTCAAACCACACCTGCCGACACGTTAATAGGCTCTCGGTGTGCGCCGCGCCGCTCGGCTCTTGGCCTTGTTCGCCGTGAAAACAGGTGCAGCGGACTGAAGCTCGGCATTGTGGGAGCTTTGAAAGGCGCACCACCTCCCCGCGAGCGTCCGAGTCGGAGGTGCCAAACGTCCAGCCGGCGGGGGGTCACCGAGAAGAGCCGGGCTGTTTAACACCGCCAGACAGAGGGGAGGGAGCAGGCAAAGAGGGCGAGCGGAGAAAGGGCGAGATGAAAGGAGCGGGAAGGTGTAGCTGAAGTTCAGAGTCACGGAGGGCGAAGCACACACCGCCAGCTCAGGGGGAAGGAAAGACGTGGAGATGGAAAAAGGGAAGCATCTCCCTCATACAAAAATCCAACATTAAAATCGCGCTCTGTGGGGACTCACTCCCCCAGTTTCTTCTTTGATCCTGCTTCTGTTATCACCGGAAAAAGCCAGCCTTGACCGAGCTGGCACGATTTCCACCGCTCTCATATATTTATGCCCTCGGATACAACAGAGGCGCCGAAATGCACAGACAGAGCCATGTGAAAAACGCATGCAGAGGCATTATGGAGGGGGGAAAATGTAGTTTCCACCGAGCCGCACAGCAAGAACCGCCTCACGTTTGAGCCACATTAGCATCTGCAAATAGCGAATTTCCACATTACAGCCCTCCGCGATCCTTGATTACTGCAGCCGGCCGGCCAACACAAACAGCTCCCCCGTTGAGAGAACAATCATCTGTTACTTCAAACCCCTCCGAGGATCCCAAAAATACGATTCGCAGTATTTACAGACAGCACCGGCTCTGGGATTTGATTGGGTTATGAATGTTTGTAAATGGATGAGGCCCTGCTCTTTTTTTTTTTTTTTTGTAAACTCGGCGTAGGAAACCCTGCTGAGACGCTGCAAAGCTCCAGCTGTTGCACGGCATGTTAAATAGAGGATACATGAAGCGGCTGGAAGATGTTTGAAGCTATATTTACTGTAATGTACAACACGGTTCTCCAACAGGGCTGGAAATTATAGAGAGATGTAGATTTTTTAAGGCTAAAAAAACTTAAAGATAAAAGTCATAAGATTGCTCATAAATGATGTTTTTTGAGAGACAAAACTCCTGATTCAGGGTTTGATGAGATCAAAAGAAAGCTGGATGAAGAACAAATACAAATCAAGTCAAATCTTGGCACACTTCAGTAGATTAAACCCCCTTTTTCAGACATCTATGTGCTGGAGTAAAAGCTTTTTGGTAACTGAATATAAATCCAAATCTGAAAAGTGAAGCCAAAGCAAATCTGCATTTTTTTTCAAATGTCCAGCAGGGGGCGAACTTCTTTTTGCAGTCTGATTATATAAGAAAATGACCCAACTTTTCACTTGATTTACTACTTCAGGAAACATTTTCCTGATGAGTTTCTGGTCTCAGTTGCTTGTTTCAAGTCTCCTTCAGTAAACTATGATGTTTATTCAGTAAATTATGGTCCGATGTACAGTGAAACAGACGATAAAGCAGAGTACGTTTTAGGGCCGAGCTACATGTGATTATCTTTCCAGTTCTGTCTTTACAAAATTACATTTATATACAACAAAACTGCAGACTTAATTATGTTTCCAGGCAAAAGATAATAATGTGATTTGTGATCTTGACAACGTAGGAAAGGCAGACGTTTGATCAGGGATTGTGTCCGGAACTGGACGACAGAGTTTCGATTTCTGTCGTTGTTCAATTTCATTTGTCATTTGCTTTCTGGAAGAAAATCTCGCACTCTGCTGAACACTTGTACATGTTAGACGCTTGGTTACGATTAAAAAATGTAAAAAAAACCATCACGGTTTGGGTTAAACTACGACCCCTTCACTACAGGCTTGAAGCACCTCCTCCATTTTCTGGGTTACCATGGCGACAAGCCCCGCCACATCTGATTGGTTGAAAAGGAGCGACAGTGAAGCAATAAAACAAACTAACAAAACAACTAACAAACAAAAATATGTTGATTAGAAACATATCAATACGTTTCCCTCAAAACGTAATTAAGTAATTTTGCGGCGCTCAGTTCGATCCTCGTCTTGTTTTCAGATTTAAAGCTTCAAACAAAACGTCTCCTTCACATCAATATTTCATAACGTCTCCGTCCACGTACGTATCATAAGAGCAGCGATATGAAAGCTGCAACATTCAGTACATCGTTTATTAAGGGGAAAAAACACTGACATGAATGAAGACTGATGTTCTTGATCTTTGCCGGCTGCGTCAGAGATGAATTGAGTTTCGCTGCTGAATGATCTTCACAGCTTCATTAGTGATCGCCACGTGACGGACGCTCCTCCCTGCTTTTAACTAGTCCAAGACTTTACATTCACTGGTTAACGTCGTGGACTGTAGAACGGTGCAGTCTGTTTCAAAAGTCTGAAGTCACGGCAGATGCTCTGCAAGGTTTGTCAGATGATGATGAGCAAGTGTCATTTTCCCCATTTTATTTCGTAATTTAGCTTCATGCTAACATTCATGCTAACAAGAGGCAATAAACCCAAATTACAGATGGAGATGACGGTGCTGTCATTAGTTTTGCAGGACATAATTTGGACATGGTGAGGGCTGTTAATGAAAAGTTACGCAGACGTGATTTCAATCAATCCAAAGGGGAACATAAATGTCTCGGCAATCCATCCAAAAGCCGCTGAGACGTTTCATTTAAACTCAGAAATGTGAACCTCGAGGACAAAAAAATAAATGTAAAGAATAAGGGGATCAACAGCATCATTCAAGATTCTTATCAAAACATAATATTTGTGCAAAAGCTTCCCATCAGTCCATCTGTTATGGTTGAGGAGTCTCACACTGATCAACCAGCAGCTAAACAAACACACATCCAGCTAACGTGAACTGTAATCCTGATTTTATTTCTACCTGCTGGCATCCTGAATATAAAACATTTTGTAAACCGGTATTGTATTAGTTGAAACTGAAAATGAAAATGTGGGTATTTCATTGTCATTTTCTATTATTTTATTATTATTATTATTATTATTATTTTATATATTTCAATTTTGGGGGGTAAAATTACAGATAATTGTTGAATAAAATCACAGAAAGAATAATTAATTAGCATGTTACCCATAAACACATACACACAACAGTCCAAAGCTAAAGTCCACTTCAAAAATCTGAGTATAAATTATTGTTTTACAGTTTGACCATAACAATTAAATTAAACTTTCAACTCAGCAAAAAATCTGTATTTCACAGATGTTCGTTGGTATTTAGAAGACAAAAAATGTACAATAAAGATTAAAAAATACTAGTATGAATAATTATTTAAACAGTTACTCTACATATTTCCTCCCTTTTGTTAAACTACAATTAATATCTAAGAATTTTTCTTTTTTAAGTTTTAATTTACATGTACATCATTAAAAAAAAAAGAGGCCAAAACCAGACCTGATGTAGTAATTTGCTCTTTTATAAAGTGTGACTATAAGTTGTTTTACTGCACTTAAATCAGAAAAACTATAATTCTGTTACAAGTATTTGCCTTTACTTCTTCGTGTTAGTGTTTTTGAACATTCTACCTTTTTGTAACTTGTTTTTCTATCCAATTTAAACTGATTTTTATTTCCCTATTTTGTTATTTTTTATGAAATTCTCGTCTTTTCATATTATTATTATTATTTTTTTAAATCCTTTCTTCTATTAAGAGTTCAGCATTTTCTTTTTTCTTGTTCTTCTGAAACACAACATTAATTATCACGGGTTAAGAAGCAGCACAAGTACAATCTGACATATTCCAAACTGAGCTGAAGCGAGGCCTGATGGCTTCTAATGAGCAGCTTGTAGGTGGAGGCTTTGTAGACTCTCGTAGTCCCGCAGTTAAAATCGCTTTCAAATTAAAATCTGAAGTATAGTAATTAGCACATGACAAAAGCTGCAATTTAGCATTTATGAGTTGTCAGCATGAAATAATAGGACTAATGCAATTGTGTTTAATTAGAGCAAATTAAAACTTTCAGGGTTTTTTTTTTTTTTTAACACTTGTCTATTGGTTAGTTTGTACCGTGTGGTTCAGATGTGACTCGTTAGTTAATAGTCACATTTTGCAACATGTCTGAGCTTCAACTGGCTTCTCAGTGGTTTTACAAATTAATGCCCTTTTAATAATATCTCACCAGGTAATATTCAATCAAAAACTGTGCCGCAAATATCTGTCAGAAATAAATCACGATCAGGTATTTCTCCCAAATCACTCAGCTCTGGACCCTTGTAGTAAGCTGCTGGTGGTTTGGTAAAGTGATTTTATTTTCAAATTAAAGCTCTTAAGCATGCAAACACACACATGCACACCGTTGTGTTGCATTGGCCTTAAAATCAAACTGTTGGTGGCTCTGGACTTCCCGGCTCTACAGGACGCTGCATGGTGGTGACGTAGAGGGAGCAGCTTTAATCTCTGGGGGGGGAAAGAAAAAGGGGGACAAAAGGATGCAGGGGGAGAATGGGAGAGGGAGTCTCGGTGGAGCACGGTGGTGCCATGTGGGCTCCAGGTAATGTATGGCTGCTGGTGGTGGTAATCGCTGTAATGAAGCAGGGAGCTGGTTGGCGGAGAAGCATCCACCTTCACATCTCAAGTCCAGAGGGGCCTCGAGAGCCTCTGCAAATGAGGCCCGAGGTCCAGGAGATGGAGTGGATATGGTGGGGGATGAGGGATATTTCAGGTCGAGGAGCAGAGGAGGATGGGAGCTTAGTGGGAGCTGTGGGAGAGTGTGATAAATGCCTGTAGTGTCCTCAGAGCATGTAAGCTACGGAGAGCACACATGTATTCACACTATTGTCTATGCAAATTGCGAACACATACGAGTATACGTGCAGCCATCTTTGCTCTTTTAGCCCGAATGCAGCAAAATGTGATATTTTTCTGTAAACATGGTCATGACGTTCCACATGGCGAAGCTTCAGCTGGAGATCCATTCCCTCATGGAGCATGTGTTGCCATAGTTTATCTTACATAATGTTTACGTGACATTCTGTGATCCCACCTGCAGCTGTGTCTGTGTTTTTGTAGGTTTTGACCATCTTGGCGAGGTCAGAGTTGGAAAATATGTTCTCGCTGCTTTATCCGGTTACATAAAGGAAAAGAAAAAAAGATGCATAAACAAACACAGAATCGTAAATCTGCTGCAGCACCTCCTGGTTTCAACATGTTTTTGTTTGGGGATTATTTTTAGTCGTGTGAAAACGGTGCACAAATAACTGAACTGCGATGATGGAACAGTTGCTTTATCCATTCATCCATCCAGTATCTATACGCTTATTCCTCACTAGGGTCATGGGGGGCTGGAGTCTATCCCAGCTGACTCAGGGTGAAGGCAGGTTCACCTGGACAGGTAACTAGTCTATCACAGGGGTACTCTTAGAGACAGACAACCAAGCACACTCACATTCACACCTACGGACAATTTAGAATCACCAATGAACCTCAATGTGTTTTTGGACCTTGTGGGAGGAAGAACCCAGAGAGAACCCACGCTGCACGGGGAGAACATGGAGACTCCACGCAGAAAGATCCTGGTGTCCTCACCGGGACGCGAATTAGCGACCTTCTTGCCGTGAGGCAACGATGCTAACCACCGCGCACCCCGCAGCCCCAAATTGTTTCAAACTTGGAAAAATTTGTGGTCACAGTTGAAGCTGCATCAATGTTTTTTTGCCACTTGGGGGCAGCAAAACAACACATTTCCCTATTTAAATATCAGTAAACACAACACTAATGTTTATTTCAGTTGATGTTCACTTGATGAAGCTCCGTTTTGGTCTCCACCTCCAACTCCTGAGAAAATTATCTGGCTTTTAAATGTTCCCTCTGGTGCCATAAGATAAGTGTAACCGGTGGATTTTTGCTTTTTTTTTTTTAAACGTGGGGGATGCTCTAACACATTGTCATCTCTTGAAAAACTCATGACAAAGAAAAACCACAATGATATAGGCTACCGGCTGTTGCTCTGCCTCCTCAGGAGAATCATGCAAAGGGCTGAGAACGGGCGTGGATGGTTGGTGAGGAGCGAACAGCAGGGACTAGCAGTGCTGGGTTTATTACTGACCAGTCAACAGTGCATCTAATATTACTGAGGAGTAGTGGGATGCTGCACCGAAATGAAAAACCCGCACGATTTTGCAAAGACATGGTATCAGCGTCAGCTGTGTTTACAAGTGGCATATCAGATGTGATGGGATAACACACCCAGAGCACCGCAAGTTAGCAAATAACAGTAAACACCATTACCAGAATGTAATAGCAGCAATAAAGTCCATAAAGGACATAAAAACATCCAAAATAAGACACATTTTGTGATTCACTACAGCCTCTAATAAGGCAAATAGTAAAAAGAATGACTCAGCTAAAGCAGCATGTAGAAATGTCACTAATATATGCAGCACTCAGCGTGTACACAAAATATCACGAAGCGAAAATAGAACAGCGAAGTGCAGTGAGTCAATCTCACAGTCCGGCCGCAGACTATAGGAACGGAGCGAACGATCAATCTGCAAACGCAGGATGTGGGGATGGAAACTTGGCAAAACTCAAATAAAGTTTCCACTTCACGACGACGTTGTCGCTCTGAGAGTTAATGAAGGCAGCGGGAAATGGAAACGTACTTTTAGTAGCTCTGACGTAGTGCATTGAGCTGATCTGCTGTTTCTGGTTCTTTCCGTTCCGATACCACAAAGCTGCAAATTCATGTTTTGAAACAGACAGATTTTTTTTTCTTAATGATATTATGAGAAGGGTTTCAATTTGCGAAGGCCATAAACTCAGTGGAAGGAGGCAGCTGTCACATAGAAACCCAGAGTTCATGTCCAGGGTGAGAAGATTATTCACTTTCACTCGTTTACTTCCAGTTTTTACTCTTTTTTCATATATATATATATATGTGGACACTAAAAACTACATGTTAGGTTTAGGAAAATGTCACAGCTTGAGTTCAAATTAGACATGTTGGAAGCTTCTTCTCCATTTTCTGGGTTTCCATGGTGACAGGTCCCGCCCCATCTAGTGACTGTATTTTATTTTTATTTGTACAATGGACAGTTTTATGTTTTGTGCTCATACTTTTCAACATATGACATATTTATTATTTTTACTGCTTAGGTTTTTAAGAATTGAATGGGAGCAACTGCATCGTGTGCAATTTGCCCTCGCTGATCAGTAAAGCATTCTGATTATATGATTGGGTTGCTGAAAATAACAGTAAAGCAATAAAAAAAAAATGTAAAGACATGTTGATTTAATATTTATGATGCTTCACAAACAAATGGAATCTGGCAGAAAATAAGTTTCCCTCCATAAAACGTAATTGAAAATACAGTTTAGTGTTATAGAAATGTAGTTTTGTAACTTTCTCTTTGTCTTTCTCTTGTCGATAGCCCAGGTTTTGTTTGTTTCTATTTCTTCAAGGGTTTTTAGTGTTTGACAAAGGCTGTGTCCCAAAATCACCCACTCACTCCCTACTCCCTATATAGTGATCACTATGTAGTGCACTATATAGGGAGCACCTCGGCAAAGTATCATTTCGGACACTACTCGAGCTGTTAATTACGTCGCTCGCCAGCCGCGATTTGTGGTGCAACAGCGTAGTACAAACACATCAAATTAACAGTTCATTGCGTAGCTAAGAAATCAAATTAAATCAAGTTTATTGTCATTTTGCTGTACATACCAGATGAGAGAGCGTTTCTTCAGGATCCAGTAACTTAAAGTAATTTAAATAAAGTGGTGTAGTTTGTCCAAATCACAACCGAGCGCCGCAATTTTAGCGACGTTCACTGTCCGGGTAAAATAAAATTTAACAAAACAAACGGGAATTTTTCTGCGCTCTTGTTCATCTCCATTTCCATTTCCTTTTGCGCAATGCATAATGGTCCATATTGCTCGGTTAGTGACCATCGACTGTACACTACTTTTTATGGTGCATTGTGGGATATTTTGAGTGCACTATATAGTGGATGAAATTTACCGCTGAGAATTCGAACAACTCTACAAAATGGCGTGCACCCTATATAGTGCACTATGTAGGGCATGGGGAGTGATTTTGGACACAGCCAAACTCTGGTTTTGTTTTCAGCTTCTTCTTTTATTATGTTTATTACAGCCACATATATATGTATATAATACATCGCCACCTTCTGGCAAGCATAGTTTAGGAATTATTGTTCGCTTTTTAAAAATGTTTGCAACATTCTAAAAGTTAACTTTAATTTTAAAAACGTAACTATTGCTTGGAAATATGGATAAAGAGACAGACTTAGTAAATGTGTACGCGCTGGTGCGACTAGTGAAAATATTTGGTCACACTTGACAGATTTGCAACCAAAATAGTCGCACTCTGGATTCTTTTTCTATTACAAGTGTTTTTCACTGCAAACAGCATCTTACTGCTGCCAGACAAGGCCGATGAGTTTAGTTTGCAGATCAGAAAACCAAAAACAGTTTCTAAAATAGGCTGGATGTAGCTGCAGACTGGGGTCACAATAAAGACAATCCTGTCAAAAGCCATTATATTTATCTTATATATAAAAAAATACAGATTATAGCAGCTTTAAGGTTGCAAAAATCGTTGCCTCGCTATTAAAAGAAGCCAAAATTTGCTCGTACCAACTTCACTCTGCACGTCGCTACTCGCTGCCACTTCTCTGATTCTGAATACATTTTCCACACTTTTGATTTCTTCCTGGAGCTGTTTAAAAATACTCTTCCCTCCCTGCTATTCTTTTAGCATAAAGTAAACAGTTAAAAATCTCTCCTCCTGCTATATGACACGCAGTGATGTGATTTCAGAGTGACGGAGTGTTTGCCAGAGAAAACTGCAGCAGACTTGACAGCACGATGTCAACACAGTGCACATCACAGGACCTTAATATCTTCCCGGAGTAAACAGCCGTCGCCGGGCAGCTGGCAGGTGACTGCCTCGGTCTGTCTGCGAACGTGTCGTCTGTTCCATCAAACGGGCGATTTTTTTACCCACACATGCGTTTCGGGTTGTGTTATTTTTCTTCTTTGGCTTTGTGTGCGCAGACGTTGTGTGTTTGCGTGCGTCCCTGTGCATGTGGGAGTGCTTTTGGATCATCCTGTTAGACCAGCGAGGAAAAAAAAAAAAAGAGCCGTAGATTGGCTGAGGCTTTATTCCCCTCTCTCTTGAAACACAAGAAAAATAGCACCGTGGAGGAAGGGAGCAGATGAAAATAGCTCACTAGGCAATCGCTGACTCACAAGGCAACGCTGGGAGTCAGGGAGGCATCCATTCCAGTGTACATCAAATCAAACTAGCTGTTGTGTAACTCCTTCACTACCCGTAAATTAAAACGCTCTCGTATGACTTTTGTGCACATTTCCCCCTCCATGGCGGAATTTTAAAAAAAATGCTGGTGACATCACAGGTGCCATTTATCACTTTTGACAGCGTTGCCCAGAGTCTGTGGCGCCAAAAGGAGGGGCTGCGATGTAGCCTGGTCAGCTAACCACCGGCTCATTCATCACGCCACTCAAGGAGCGCCGGCTGTCAAAGCTCATGTTTTTTTAAGTACTGTGAAATGGAACCAGAGCACGAACCCAACTCATATGGAAATCAGGCTTTGATTAACATATCAGCCACAGAACACGCGCTGGTTACTCGTGCACCCGGAGGGGAACTCTCGCCAATAATTAGATGTGTTTAATGCAAAAGAGAAGGCGCAAAAAAAAAGGAAGATAATGGCTTTAAACTTCTCAAGGCTATCGGGTGTATCAGCTGGAAAAAAATGATATTTACAAGCACTTTAATAATCGGGGTTTAGAAATGTCCTCGTTATGCGTTTGCACATGTAAACCTTGGTCGGGCAAAGTTTTTAGAAAACCAACTGCAGGATATTTAAAAAAAAACATATTTGTAACGTGTACATTTGCCTCGTTAACTTTAAATTATAAAGTCGATAACATTGCAGCAGCTAAATATAAAGAAACATAGTGAGGAAGAAGACAAGAAACACAAAAGTAGAATAAAGATGAAATATAATAAAGACCACGTACACCTCTCACGTGAACAGTTGTGAACAAAAGTTGGTCAAGCATGGCGGTGGCATTATTATGCTCTAAGGTTAGTGGAAATGCTGCTTAACACAAAGTCAATGGAATAATGAAGGATTATCTCCACAGTTATTAAACCTAAAATCATCATGTAGAAGCTGATAATGTAATAACGGCCGATTACATAATAAATTTGCACTTTTTAAAATGTAATAGGCCAATAATGTAATGAAAATCCTGAACCAATAACATAATATCTAACAAGTTATTACGTTATTGGTCTGGTAAAAAAAACAAAAAATCTTTGCATATGTAATAACCAGGGCTGCAAGGTGGCGCAGTTGGTAGCACTGTTGCCTCGCAGCAAGAAGGTCGCCGGTTCGCATCCCGGTGGGGGCACCGGAATCTTTCTGCGTGGAGTCTCCATGTTCTCCCCGTGCAGCGTCTCTCCGGGTTCTCCGGCTTCCTCCCACACAGTCCAAACACATGTTGAGGTTAATTNGCACTTTAATAATCGGGGTTTAGAAATGTCCTCGTTATGCGTTTGCACATGTAAACCTTGGTCGGGCAAAGTTTTTAGAAAACCAACTGCAGGATTTTTTTTTTTAAAAACCCAAAAAAACATATTTGTAATGTGTACATTTGCCTCGTTAACTTTAAATTATAAAGTCAATAACACTGCAGCAGCTAGAATAGAATAGAATAGAATAGATAGAATAGAATGCCTTTATTGTCACTATACACATGTACAATGAGATTAAGAGCAGCTCCTTCAGTGCAATATAGAATAAAGTACAAAATAAAGAGCAAAAAAATAAAAAAATAGAAGAGATTTAAGTATAAAATAAGGTAAGTTATACATACAGTATATGTTATATGTACAGTATGAATTTAGAAATCTATATATAAAGAAACATAGTGAGGAAGAAGACAAGAAATACAAAAGTAGAATAAAGATAAAATATAATAAAGACCACGTACACCTTTCACGTGAACAGTTGTGAACAAAAGTTTGTCGAGCATGGCAGTGGCATTATTATGCTCTAAGGTTCGTGGAAATGCTGCTTAACACAAAGTTAATGGAATAATGAAGGATTACCTCCACAGTTATTAAACCTAAAATCATCATGTAGAAGCCGATAATGTAGTAACGGCCGATTACATAATAAATTTGCACTCTTTAAAATGTAATAGGCCAATAACGTAATGAAAGTCCTGAACCGATAACGTAATATCTAACAAGTTATTACGTTATTGGTCTGGTAAAAAAAAAAAATTCCTTGCATATGTAATAACCAGCCAATAACGTAATAACTTATTACACTATCGGTTCAGGTTTTATTACGCTACTGGCCTCTTACATTTTAAAAATGGCAAATTTATCCCGTCATCAGCCATTGTTACGTTGTTGGTTTCTCCACACCAGCCTGAGGGTTGGATCTTGGATGCAGTTTGATGTTCCACCAACACAATGACCTCAAACATACATCAAAAAAGAAACGGCTAAATCAGGCTCGAATTAAGGTTCTAGACCGGTCTCCCCGAAGTCCTGACCTACACCCCATCAAGAACCTGTAGCTGTGCTAAAGAAACACTTCTGTGTCAGAAAGCAGACAAATTTAGTCGAACTGCACCAATTCTGTCAAGAGGAGGGTCAAATATCAACCAGGAGCTTGTGGACGGCTAAAAAAAAAACACCTAGATGAGGTGAAAATGGCAAAAGGACGTTTAGCCAAATATGTTTATGTTTGACAAAGCAGATTTTGTCATATTTCTGTAATAAATCGATGAAAATGCCTGATTGTTTTGTTGTGACAAAGACGGAGGGGTTTCAGTCCTCATGATAGGAGTCATTGGAAACTCAAGACTACCAGTGTATGTAAACTTTTGATCCCAACTGTAGAGATATTGTTAAAACATGTACCCAAATGGTAGGACACACGATGTAGAAACGTACTTTAAAGCTATAAAAAATAACAGCGCTGCATTGTGTTGTTGCACTTGAAAAGTTTTATATATAGAGGAAAAAAACAGCGGTACACTTGAAGGGCTGTGAAGACAAACAGCGTTACATAACGAGCAGCGAAAGACGTATAATTAATCTCATCTGTTGCACATCTATAACTGTACGTGTGCGCGTAGATACCAGCGTGGAGAGAACGTGAATAAAGCAATTAAAAGAAACTAGAAACACAAAGGGAAGTCGGAGTTGCTGCCACTCACACGACGCAAAAAAAAAAAAAAAATCATGTTTTTCACAGAACGCGAAGTTGCTCGACTCTGTTAATTATGCGGAGGAGCTAAATGCGGCATTGTGTCCAGGCAGATAGAAAGCAGGCTGTTGAGCTTTGCTAACTCCAAGGACACATTATGACACAATGAGCCCCTGGGCACAGACATTTAAAAAAGGCCCCCGATGCCTCCCACATAAGAGCAAAGACAGAACTGTCTGAAAGGCAACAAGGCTTTGTCTTTTTTGCATGATCATAATCGTTGCTTTGCATCTCTTTGTTCGTTTTTTTTGTGTCTCTTTGCAGTCGTTCTGCCATTTGTGGTTGCGTTTGCGATCATTTGTTGCACGTCTTTGTTCTAGTTTTTGGTCTCGGTTATTTACAGTCTTGTCGATACAGTTTTGTACATCTTTTATTTATTCTGTCATTTTGAGGTGCAGGGATGCAAACAGGTACAAGATGTGAGAATGTTGTGAGGATAGAAGAAAAGAAAGAAAATCTTCTCGTGTTCTTTCATCTCAAATCATCAGGGACCTTCTGCTTGACCGTTTCTGACTTGTCGGGGCGTTAAAAGGCCTTATTTATATATTTGGAGAACCATTTTGAAACACCAGAACCTTGTTATACTATCTGGTAATACTTGTGTTTTTGTGGTCCACCTGGTAAACCTGCTCAGTCTGTTATGAACGTATTCTATATGTTTGTTTTGTTTTTTGTTATTCTGACATGCAGCTACATGTGTTTCAGAAAACGTCACTAGTTGACTATTTTTTCCACAATGGCTTTAACTTTTTTCATATTTCAGCTCACTCATAATCAGAGACTGCTTGTCCAATCATGCATTTTCTGAATAAATGACAAGATGAGAAATAACCGTTAAAATTTCTGGCTTTTACTTTTAATAATTCTTGAGATAATGTCGTTGAAACTCAAATTTCAATGTGAGCTATGTGGAAAATAGTTCAATTAAAAAAATATATAACTCCAAGAGTATTCAACACATCAAGCTAAAATTTTATCTTCACAAATATTCATACTTTATGCTATCAAAATTTCAGGCAAATCAGAGATGGTTGAGCAGAAATTGTAAAAATTAGACGACAGAGATGCTCATTTTGAGTATTTATGGGGCAAAAACAACCTAAACCGTGTAAAAGCTGAACACATCAACCAGACACAAAAACAAGAAAAGCAAAAACATGCTGGGAATCATCTTCACCACGTCAGAGAACCGTTTTTTTCCCCTGATATTCTGAGTCCTTTAAACGCAGCCAAGTCGCAGCTGAAACACCCACAGACCGCTGCACGTCACACTGAACATGCTCTGGTGTGACGTTCGAGAGCGACGGACATATTTGTGTCGTCTGTCACGAAAGCCAACATATCAGGATGTGACGCGTTCACATTTCATACCTTTAATCGACATCACTGATCGTTGTGTGCTGCGCGTTATGTCACGGTTGGCATATTCTCCATCTTTATAGCTTCAGTGTCCCTAAAGAAAGGACCAAAGTCTCCTCAGATCTGCACGAACCTCATAGGTGACCTGCGTTTAGAGCACTTTTGTGTGCTTTTGCTGTTATTCTGTGTCTCTTTGTAGTCATTTTTATTGACTTTCCAGCAAGAAATGTTTTTACTTCAAGCAGAGTCTAGAGATCACGAACCCCCTCGACGGCTCGATGTTTGCTCCTGTAATTTATCCAAACTTCACTTGCTCTGTGCTGAAATGACAGATTTGCCTTGAATGTGAAAGGGATCAAGACAAGCCCATTTTTTATTTTAAGTATTTACAGGTTCAATGGAAATTTTGCTTTCACAGTGTTTGAGCCCATTTGACCAGTAGATGTGGGATGCCTCATGGATCAACAACGGTGCCACGTGATTTTTTAATTTGCTTTTTTTTTTAAAGTGTGCATCGTATTAATATTTTAAAAAAGAAAAGAAAAACTACAGCATTCCCTTCGACTATATATTCTCACCTCATCCAAATGTAAAATATAAGCAATAAATATTAAAACCCCAACACCGAGAGCGCCGTTGGATATATAAGTTATCCCGCAGGTAACGACAGAACATATCACAGTAGGTTGTCATATTTATGAGTTTTCAAGGCGCACAACGGTAAGAAATTATTACATAAAGATATTGAAACGGAAGCGACGGTGAGATTTTAAATAGACTCAAACAAGCGCTGATTCATCTGAGCCCTCGGGACACTCAAAGTCTGCGTGAACACAACTAAGTGCCACGAGAAAGAAAAAAAAAAAAGCTGAATGGAGGGAGGGCGGCGGTTGCAAAAATATTTGGGAAGCACAGTTTAAAAAAGAAAAGTCTTCTGGCAAAAATGTGACTGCACGGATGTACGTTGGTGCAACAGCTGAGTTGGAACAGGAAGCTTCCACGTGCACCCAAATGTGTGTGTGATCTCAAAACCTATCAGGGTTTCCATTTCTGCCTTTGTGTTCTTGGGTTTTAATGAACTGGAGTCGTAAAGAAACAGGTTAAAGGCAATTCTTTGCTCAGTTTAGCAGCGTCTTCACCTCGTTTTGCATCTGCTGCATTGCGTCTTTCAACCCGGCCTCCGAAGTTCGCCTCAAACTTTCAGATCCTGACACAGAAAGATGAATAATCAGGTTGCTCTTTGTTTATTGTAAATGCTGCATTCCAAATATGAAGCTACTTGGGAGGGTTAACTGGAGGATTCACCTTCTGCTCGTCTGAGGCTGTGAGACCCAAAAGGAGTGTCCCTCCTCCTGTGTCTCTCTGCACCCACTTTGCTTTTGAATATTTTACGTTGTGTGTTCCAGCAGTCCGACTGCTCTCAGACAAAAAAAACAAAAAAAGAACCCTGCTTTGTTCTTTTTTTGTTTGTTGCCGACTGCCTGATGCTTTTAGGATTTGCACCGGCGCTCGACCCCTCGCTGAGAATTATGAAACGCCGTTATTTTTGGCAGGTACATTTAATTGAATGGAAGCAATCTGGCGTTTTAATAATTAACGAGCAAACAACTGTCTGCCCCCTCCAGGTTGAGGCTCGGAGCGATGCAGTCTCTGTTCGGCGGAGGCGAGCTGGGGCTGCTGGGAGGAGGCGGCGGCGACGCGGGCGGCCTGAAGGAGGATGGCTGCGGCAGCGTGGCGTGGCGGTCCTCGCCGCTGCCCCCCGACGACGTCTACTCGGCCTCCCACTTTGCCCTCATCACCGCCTATCAGGACATCAAGACGAGGCTGGCCTGCCTGGAGCGAGAGAACACCAGCATCAAGAGGAAACTCAAGATCTATGAGATCAAGGTGAAGGGTTTTTCACTTCAAAGCCGCGTCACAAAGTCCGATATTAGCGCGCTTTCGAAAACTCATCATGGCGGTTGTTTTTGTCCTTGTTGGTATCGCTCAGAAGGACCTCTTGCGCGGACAAGGATGAGGAGGGTGGTTTCTTTTTTTTTTTTTGATTTATTGTGAGTCTTTGAAAAGGGGAGAGAGATGTCCACCCACTCTTTGTATTTTCCACTTTTATTGAAGCAGTGAGATTGTACACAAAGATGAAAGCAGAGAAGCTTCGGTGGGCTTTGATCCGGGACCAGCAGGAAAATAAACAGGAATCCAAGAGAAGGGAATCATTCCACGTGTAGTATAAGCTCAAGTTTAACCGATATGCAAGTAAAAATAATAAATGAAGGGAGATGCGAGCCATTGAGGAAAACGGAAACTGGCGTTGAAGGTGAGCTGAGCTAACGCAGCTGTTAGATGTGATCTGTAAATGGAAACAGAATCTGCATAATGAGGGGAGGTCAGCAGCTTCAGTGTCAACGAGGGTTCCATTTATCTTGATTTTTTCAATGTCCGTAAACATGTTGAGTGATTTTGAAGAACTGGCTAATTTGTCAGACAGAGTTGGGACAGCAGTACGGAAGAGGATTAGGGCCACTGAAGAAAAAAAATCAGAATTCTGAGAAAAAAAATCAGAATTCTGACTTTTTTCTCAGAATTCTGACTTTTTTCCAGAACATTACAAAAAAAAAATTCCGGGAGATTTTTTTTTCAATCTCTGAAAAAAGTCAGAATTCTGACTTTAATCTCTGAATTTTGACTTTTTTCTCAGAACTTTTTTTTTTTTCTTCAGTGGCCCTAATTCTCTTCCGCACAGCAGAGAAGGGCAAAAAAAAAAAAAATCTGTTCATAAAATACCCTGAAACGCCTTTTAAAAATGTAATAATTTCTCATAGCATGTTGTGTTTGACAAACAGTCTAATAAACGCAGCAAATTCTAATATTTGGGGAAGTTGGAGCCACAAAAAAAATCTTCCAAATCTACATAATGGGAGATGGAAACACCGTTTTTGAATAAATTCTGCAGTAATGCAAATTCGACTCACGTAACTGATCTGCTGGTTCCACTTATTTCATTGTGTTTGTCTCCAGACAACAGGAAACATGTTCCAAGCTGTTACGAGCTGACATGACAGAATAGTTCATTTATTTGGACATATTTGTAAATATACACCATGCCATATAGTCATAGTCATATATTTTTTTAACAATATATCTGCACATTATACTCTGCATTATTGCACTTCTGGGTAGATGCTAATTGCTTTTCGTTGTCTTGTACTGTACATGTGTAATGAGAAAAAAGCTATATCTAATTATAACTTGCTCGATTGAATGAAATTCTCTAACTTTTGTTTGTTTCTTCAAGATTTTTTAGCACTTAGCAAACAATTAGATTTGTTTTCAGCTTCTTCTATTCATTGCACGTTACATCCACGCATAACAAAGCCGATAGTGTTACACCCCTGAAAAGGGGAATAATGAGGACAAGACACGAGGCGGTGTTACTTCCTTCACGTCCAGTCTTAATATGTCCAGTCGTAATGGATGAGCAGGAGCAACACGGTTCCCTACGTGAACTCAGGCATACTCAATCGATTCCCGATCAGCAGGCAAAAACTCTTAAAACATAAACTCTGAGGGAAATACTCTATTAAAACAAGGCAAAATAATAAATGAGCAAAACATTTAAACGATGACATTTTTAACTCGGTATTGTGCTAATGCGTCATTTTATAACTTTTTAGCTTGAAGACCAGAGTAATCGATAGCGGAACAATCAATCAGGAAATCACTGTGCAATGACTTTAAGATGAATTATGATATGCTCGTTTTTCGTTTTTGAGGTACTAATATGAACTATAGCAAATTACTTCTTTTTCTCTTTTTAACACAGAATTACATATTGTGTTTCCTTTGACTTTTAGACAGTTAACGTTTTTATAACCATTACAATAGCACCTCCTTCTGTTGACGCTACACAGCCTGGTTTCTTCGTTAAGTTTTCAAATTCGTCAGACAATCGTACAGAAACAAAGCAACAGAATACGTTCAAGCACCGCAAAGCTGAACTTACTTCGATCATGCAAGGGTAAATCACAATCAAATCCAGCACACAGTACATAAATACTGAATCTTTGCACTCTGCAAGCTGCTGACGATATTGGTTTGAATAATTGCATCGACATACATTATGATTATCGGTGATATTGATCGGTAGTCAGCAGGGAAATAACTACTGCACAAGAACAATGTTCATGTCAAAGGGCTGCACGAAGGGTTCAAAAGGGCTCATCTGGAGGGTCATGACGGTTCAAGATATTTAAAGAAAAGCCTGATTTTTCAAAGACAAAAAGCCTTTTTCACCGCGCATCTTCTCATAAGAAAAAAAAAACATCAGTTGAGCTCTTCGTCTTAAAGTCAGCGTAAATGTCTGAGCGAAATCTTTAGATGAGGAAGCAGGTGAAGCAGAAACCCGCCTCCTAGCAGTAGCCAGACTTACACGCAGATATAACGGCAGAAGGTGAGGAAATGAGCGTAAAGAAATCGCGTGGGAGGACGGAAAATGAGGAAAAAAAATGCGAAATGGAAGGAGCTACACGGGGAAAAAAAAAGGATGAGAAACGTGGGAGTAAAAGATGACGTACAGAGCAAGGCAGAGAGAAACTGTTGAAATTGGGAACAAAGAAGGATTAGAAAGCAAAAAAATAAAATCCACTCCTGGATCGTCATTAGTCTGCGGTTCTAGGAAACATACAGCCACTTTCCTCTCAGCTTCGAGTTTTCCTCCAGGTACACGAAGAGCTTCAGTGTTTACAGCGAGCGCTTTAATCAGCTTAGCACTTGTTTTTCTGTCCGAGAGTCGAGAGAACGAAATGCCGCGAATGACAAAATGTTATTAAGAGGCTGCTGTGCTTGAAATACTCCAAGAAGACAAAAACGGATGCCAGCTGCATTACGGATACCGACGGAAGTGAAACTCTTGTCAAGCTTTGATTTGGGGAGATGTCAAACCCGCATGATTAATGTCAGGGTTTAATGCGTTTTGCCGGGTTTAGACTGTTTTTTCCCCCAAGTAAGGAAGACGAGAAACCGCTAATTGCTGGAAATCCATTTTGACGTGTGAGCAGAGGACAGACAGAAATCCTGCATCGTTTTAGCGAGCAGCTGTTATGGAAGGCTTCAGGCTGTCGTGGTTTGTCCCGCAGAGACAGGTGTTGACTTTGGGGGGGAGCAGATGCAGATGCTGGCTGTTTGGAGACGGGATCGTCCCACCTGCGCCCATGTAAATACAGCACGAGCCTCACATTCGGATGAACACTGGGGAAAACGGAATCAAAACATTGACTCCTGGTATTACTTAACCCTCTAAATCACAAGCAGTGTCTTGGTGTTTTCTGCTTTTGTTGGCTCATTTTTCACTGCAACACAAAGTCCTGCACCTCTATGGAAACAGCACAACCATGGCTAGAAGTAGAGAGAATTTAAAAAATGCATCTCTACATGCTATAAATATTTAACTACTTTTCAGTACATTTTTTTAAAAACGCTTTTGCGCCTATCTGCTCCGTAAACAGCCTGCAGTTAAATCAAAGTCGCAGAATTTTTGTCATGTGACTGTTGGTCGCAGCTACGTCAGTCATAGTTTCCTAGTTGTGTTGAGGATCACAGAATTTTTTGTTTTTGATGGTTTCTGACTAAAGCAAATGGTCATTTTTTAGCAAATTTTTAAAAACAAGACATGTTGAATAAAGTCATTTTCATAAAATAGGCCTACTTGAAACATTGATCTCGTTCATTTGTTAGTTCAAGGAACGTCGTAAAGTTCAAAACCCAACAATTCTCTTTGTTTTCGCAGTTTCTTTCTCTGATAAATGCTGTAATTTTGGTGATTTTTTAAATAAAGCATACTTTTCAGACCCACTAGTTGGTTAAACAGCCGACTCCCACTATCACTAAATTACAAAACTGGGCTATTTTCTCTTATTTTAAACCTCTTTAGGTGCGATAAGTGCAGCTGCAGGCTTCATGGGCACAAGCCTCCTGCGTGCAGCTGCTGTAATGATGCAGACGAAAGCGTTTCCTGCTGCTCTGAACGCTGCCTGAAAGCCGGCGTGTTCTCCGGCGCAGAGTTCCCGATGCTCGGCGGTGTGAGAACCCTCGGGCCCCTCGAGGCTTCACCCATGTTGCGAACATTTACTGTTAAACTGAGCAGGCAGAGGTGTTCTGCTAAATGGAAAAGGGTTGTTTGCTCCTCAAATAGACGTTGCATCAGCGGGGCAATGGCCTCACGTACCAAATGAAAAGCCCTCGGTGCTTAAGGGAGGCACTCTAAATGTAAATGGGTTCATTTAGGTTGAGCAACATGCAGTTATATATTTAGTTATATAACCTGCATGTTTTGGGTTGCAGCCGTCTGCCGACAGCAAGAGTTAAAACTGCAACGAGACAAAGTGCTTCCTTCATATGTAAAACAACAGTACAATGTGATACAGGCCATTAGCTCATATTCCACAGTTGTGATTGCGTAATCAGTCACAGCACATAATGCAGTTATTTCTGCATATTTTAAATGTTTCCCTGTAATGCTGTTGCTTCATTGTTACGCCTCTGCTTCCCTTTATTATCATATACAATATGTTTTCCCCCCGTGAATGATGAGCTGTGGTGAGGCAATAAGATGGAAATACGTTACCTACCGCGTCGTTAAGCTCGCAGATTCGATGTTTCTCTTATTGCCAACAAATCCGATCAAGAAGAAGAAGAAGATAATCAACAGTGACTTAAACCTACTAACAAGTATTGTGTGTCTATCCGGAGCCTGACATGGCTTATTCCTCTGTGCCATGGAGCTCCATTGTTGTCAAAGACTATTACTGACACATCAGTGAGCCACACTGTTGCACCGGGTGACATGTTCCTTCATCATCACAAACACACACACACACACACACACACATATTGTAGTTTATTTTGAGTCGGTACACTGTTCTGCTCCTGGAAATACTCATTAATATGCACTATTTACTCCTGCTTGCTAAAAAAGTACAGTGAACAGCTGTTTTAGAGAGTTGCTCATTTTGTGTTTTAAAAAAAGCATACACAGCAATCAGCCACAACATTAAAACCACCTGAATGTTGTTGTGCAGCTGCCAAAGTGGCTCTAAATCATCCTGCCATTGGACCTCTGTTGTCACCGAGACATGGCAGCGGGTCCTTCGGGTCCTGTGGGTTGCAGGGTGGAGCCTCTGCGGATCAGAAATGTTCGTGTGCATCCTGGCAGTGCTTGATTGGATTGGGAAATGGGGAGTTTGGAGGCCGGGTCATCGCTTTAGGCTCTTTGTGGTGCTCCTCCAGCCACTCATGAGCAGTTTTGCAGAGTTGTGGGTCTTTTTTGGGGCGTGCTGTTGCAATGGAGGGAGTATGTTTCGCCTGAAGTGGGTGTTACACGTCAAACTAAGGGCCGGTTCTTTCTTTGCGTGCAGAACAATGCAGACGTGGCTCCGCTCATACTACAGTACGTCTGCGGTTACTCCTATTGAGCACAGAAAAACACGTGTGAAGGATATCGTAGCTACTTATAGACTGAGCTGTAGCACTTTGTCGGAGGCAGCTCCTGTGTGGGTGGACATACCACAGAACTCCTGGAGATTTTAGAACATTTCACTGTGTTTGGGCTTCGTCAGTGGAGAGCATGTACAAATCAAAGCTCGTCCACAGCTCTTGCTTCGATTTCAGCTCTTTTAATGATAAACTATAAAGGTGGGGATGACGTAGAATGGCCTTGTTCAGTCTTTCTTCTAAACAAGCATTTGTTTTGAGCACCATTTGGGTTTTTTTTTGCACGTCCATCGATGTCTGCAAGGGTCCAGGGACCTCGGTGTTTGATGGAATTCACGTAGATCCTAATGTGGAACATTATGGACAGAATCTATGGTGTTTATTTCACCTGTTGGAGGTTTTAATGTTGTGGCAGATCTGTGTCTATATAAATTTCTGGTAAATCACTATCTATTACCAAAATGAGTTAAACAAAGACCAGACATAAAAACAAAATCAACGTAGGTACTTCTGACACCATTTCTAAGGTGCAAGTTTGGCATTCGGCCATCTTTCTCTCAAAACCAGACATAACAATGAAATGTGGATTTGACTGAGAATGGAGAACAGGTTGTCGATCACAAGGTACCCAAAAAAATGCCCCGTTTTCCTTCAAAACGAGCATCACACTGAACTCAAAAGGTCTTGAAACTAGCAATTGAGACCAAAAACCTTTTCGAAAAATGTTCACCGGAGTAAAAAAAATCAATGTACGGTTATTTTCTCACAGACTTCTAAATAATCTGACTTCTTTGTGCACCCGAAGGAGTCGCCCCCTGCTGGATGTTAGACAGAATGCAGGTTTAAAGCACTTCTATGTTGGCTTGTGTTGGCTTTTCAGACCCTGGGGCTACGCCTACCTTTTCTATACAGTCTATGGAGGTAACACAATGACGACTGAGACTGTGACCGACTGACTAAATGATTTAAAAGCATTTACAGTATGTTAAACTCAACAAGCCACATGCCAGTCATGACGTATTTTCTAACACCCAGCAGCTATCTTTCTGCCAGAGAGTGCAGGCAGAGAAACACAACTCACTTGAGTGAAGCACGACACAGTTTTTTCCTCCCCTCAGTAGATTGCTTCACCTCCACCTGTGGTGACCTGGAGTTGTTACCGCTTATTTCCATAGGTTAGAGCTTTACATCTTCAACAGAAATACGTGGACCGGAGTGCTTTGTGGTGAACCAAGAAAGCGTTGAGAGGTGTGAAGGAAAAAATGACTGCGCTCTTGAAGATGACACTGAATTTTTATCCTCTAAGCTTCTCCTGACCTCCCCAAATGGATATCGTCTATAAAACCTGTAGCAGATGTACAGCAGTCTACAAATCTTCTTCTACAGAATCTTGACCCCATGTAGATGTATTGTAGGAGGACAGGAAGGCACTCTTTGTGCCTCCAAAGACCAGATTGCACTCAGGCGCCAAGCTATCTTCTTGTTTTCCTTTCCATCCATAAATCCAGATAGGATTTCCCACTGAAGGACGGTATAAAGTCTAAGGTATGAGAGAATCCTCAGAACTGATGCTGGCATTGCATGCGTGAATTGCTGCACTGACAGTGTCTGTTCTCCTGGTATCAGTAAATCTTATTTCAACCAAAGTCATCCGTCTCTCTGTGTCGGTTTCCTCATCTTCTTTCAACCTCTTCAAGAAATCCACGTCAAGAAGGACTAACCCACTGTTGGATTTAGTCTTTTCATGGGATTTGTTGATATAAGCAGCATATAGAGCATTGCTGACCTGATTCTTTAAAGCTGGAGTCTGTGACTCTGGAGAAAGATTGTCGATCTGCAAACTAAATTTAATCCCAGTTTGTTATCAGATTTACTCTCTTTCCAGCTCCGAACGCCTCCAGTCTCCTCTACTGCGTCCTGTGCAGAAGCATGAACACGCATGATCATAAACATGGTGTTGCATTGATCGGTTCAAGCCACAAAACTGATATTCTTCTCATTGCACACACACACAGATTGGACAGCCAGCAGACTGTGAGGAGATATTCGCTGATTGTGACTGTCTCGGATTAGAATCACCGACTCTCGCTTTAAGAGAATGGGCCGTTCAGTCATGCTCACGATACGCAGCGTTAAAGCCCCGCAGTGCTTCTGTTTGCCAAAGTCATTCCACTAAATTTATCTAAACGTAATCAGCGCGTCCAACATATTGTAAATTGCAGACGGTTTTCGAGACATACTTAGAAAAAAGGCAATTTAGAAAGTAATAAATATAAAGCAGCACCCTCTCTTGGCAAATCAGGAGACGTGGCCCAATGTCTGAAATGTCGTGACTGGCATAGAAAACACTAAAATGAACATTGTGCAACCCACCCTTGGGCCGATGAGTGCGTTCATATCATTCTCCAGAGTTTTTGTCAAGAAACACAGACAGATGGACAAACAAACTTACTGACTGACTGACAAGACACTGAGTCACTGTCCCTCCCCAGATTTCACCGTGTGGGAAGAAATATGATCGGAAAATCACAAATTAGCTTAGAAGCGGTGAAAAATAAAATCTAGTTCAAGAGTAAAAAAAAAAAACAGAAACCATGATGTGTTAAAACACCGTAATCCTCTGAGTGATATCTGGGCCAAACAGCAGTTGCAGCTGATATACGATGAATCTTTAATGATCACAGTGTGAAATCATGAAAAATTGCAGGATACAGCTTGGAAAAAATGGCACATGAGCAAACAAAATATATATATCCATAAATAAACATGCAAAAAGGTTGATTCTGTGTATTCTATTCCTATATTTAGTTCTCTACGTTCTGCCTCCACTGATCTCTGTCGTGTCTTGTTATGTCTGCAGTTCCCCATGATCAGCGAGTTCGGGGAGGACACCAACTCCTACTGCTCCTTCGAGAGCAAGGAGACGGCGCTGCTGCACTCGGAAAATGGAAATCTGCAGCAGAGAGTCAACGTCCTGACCCACGAGGTGAGAGGACGGACGAGGACGCGAAGTGGGAGGCGTGAATATTCATTTCTTTTAATATAAGCTGGATGAAATAAAATTTAAAAAGAAAACCTTATCATGCCAGAGCTGGAATTCTGCAGAAATCCCTCCCTCCGTGTGAATTAATTGAATTAAAAGTGAATTAAGGCCAACCCTGGTGGACGTACGTTGAGAGATGTCCAGAACTAATTAAGCACTAAAGCTGCTGTCTGAGCAAAATCACTGAGACTGGGTGTTTTTTAAGAATCTGTCCAAGGAGCGCTGTGACATGGGATTTTCACGCTGGTGTTCTATTTTTGAGATGTGAAATAATTGGGTGTAAACCTGGCCAAGATTTTTAGCTGAATGTGTTAGGAAGGTAAAGAAGACACTTTCTTCCCTTAGATAACACATTTTTGAAGTATTTTGTATTGTTTAACATGTGAAGTTCAGCCCAAAATGTATAATCTCTAACCCAAATTTTGATTTATAGCGATTTTTTATTGTTTATTCTGACTGGAAATGATGTAAACAAGCAACAAAAGGTGGTAAAATGTTGTTTTATAGCTGTTAATGCAAACTAAAATTCATTCATACCCCTGAAATTGTCACAAACGCTCGGGTAAACGCAGCTTCTGTTCAGTTCCAACGTTATAGAGCATTTTAATTAACTATAAGCTAAGAAGAGCTGATGCAGTAGTTCTCTAGTCAGTTTCTAATCAACCGACTAAAGCCAAACAGCTCAGTGAACTTCTCCATCGCCGGGAGATAGTCGCACATTGTGGCTGCTCACAAGACAGTGGATCGCTGTAAAGTGATTTCCAAGTGTTTTTAAAGTGCCAGAGCAAAGCGTCATCCAAAAGCACAAGGAGTTCCACACTGAAGAGTCTCAAAGGGCTGGTAGGAAGACAGAAGTGGCCTCTCTGTGCTGACAGGAAGAAGAATCCAAGATTATCCTTAATCTGAGTAATTGTGGCGCCAAGATCTCTGAACAAGGCTGGACTCCATGAAGACCGAGGAGGACTAAACTTCTCCAAGACAGACTGATGAAGGAGGAAGCTGCTGTGGTCACATTAGAGATACAGCTGAAACCAGAAGTTTACATACAAAAAGACTCAACGTCTAACAATTAATCAGACTAAACTTTTCCTGGCTACGGTCCGTCAGGATTACCAAAATTATTCTTACTTCAAAGTCAGAAATTTACAAACACTAAGATGCCTTCAAACTATTTGGGAAAGCCCAGATGATGATGTCATGGCTTTGGAAGCTTTTGATAGGTTAATTGACAACATGTGAGTTAATTGGAGGCACACCTGTGGATGTATTTTAAGGCTCACCTCAAACAGGCTGCTTCCTTTTGGGACAACATGGAAAATCTAAAGACATCAGCCAAGATATCAGGAAGAGAACTGTGGAGCTCCACACGTCTGGTTCATCCTTGGGTACCATTTCCAGATGCCTGAAGGCTCCACGTTCATCTGTTCAAACAGTTATACGCGAGTATAAACACCATGAGTGCACAAAATAGATGGCATCATGAGGAAAGAACATTATGTGGAAATATTGAAGCAACATCTTAAGAATTCATCAAACTATTGTGAGAAGCTTGTGGAAGGAAACCCAAAAACGTTTGACCCAAGTCATACAGTTTAAAGGCAACGCTACCAAATACTAAGGAAATATACGTAAACTTTTTTGAAGAAAGTAATAAAAAAATATCTCAAAAATTCTCTCTCTCATTAGTCTGGCGTTTAGCAAATAGAAATAATTTTGGTAATCCCAACTGACCTAAAGCAGGAGAAGTTTAGTCTGATTTAATGTCAGATAGTGAGAAAATAAAAGGTTTCATGTCTTTTTATGAAGTGCATGTAAACTTCTGGTTTCAACTGTAAGTGTTTGGACACAAAAAAAGGAGAAGCATCCAACCCCAAGAACTCCATCAACACAGTCTGTTTGGTGGATTTGTTTCTCGCCAATAAGTCTGACAAACTTGTCGACAACAAAGGATGACTTTGGGATTCTGGAGGAAAACACAAGAAAAACCTATCAGCGGGCAGCAGTGGACCTTCCAGTGAGACAGTGATGTAAAATAAACAGCCAAAGAAATGAACAAATTGACGATGCTGGAGTCCAGCATTCAGAGGAGACGTGGAGATGGACACAAAGAGAAGCAAACTCCCAGCAGAGACATGAAGAAAGCAAATGAAGGGTTTGCTATTGATTACCCAGGTATGAATAATTTTGGACGTGGCATTCTTGGCAAAAATGCACAAAAACAAGAAACCTATTTTTAAAACTAAAAATAAACTGTAAATAATTATAAATTCAGATTTGGCACAGGTATAAATAATTTTGGGGATTTTTTATTTTTTTTTAAATCCACAGAAATAGTAAAAAAATTCCTCATGGCGCAATGTTTCACTGTCTGACGTCACTTGTTTACGTCATTTCCCGCCAAAAGAGCGACAAAGAACCCTCCTCGACTGTATATGTGTAGTCTGCAGACATCTGGAGTGAGATAGCCCATAATGTGTTTGGACTACTCACTCCCCTCTCTTGTAACTCGACTATTTCTCTGAGCGTGTGAACGAGAGCGTGGGGAAATAGAAATGAGAAACGACTGACACAGGAAGGCCGCGGTAAAAACTGACGGCAGCAGCAGCAGCGGCGGCGGCGGTGGCATTAAAAAAAAGAAAAAGAAGCGAGAGAGCAAGACAAAGGAAGGAAATATGGTTTTTACGGGAGCAGCAGAAACGATTAGCGTGGGACACACAAGGTCACGGGGCTCCGACACCGAGCGTTCAGAGTGATGAAATGTGCCACGGCTCACTGAGCGCGCTCCACCGGGACCGGACCCCGACCAACACCGTGCACACAAACCCTGACCTTTTGCTTTCGCTGAAGTGGTGACCTCCAATTATCAAGGAGAAGCGAAAGGTGGCACATTGTCACGACGCATAAAGCCAAAAAGTGTCGGCGCTTTACCTCAAGAAATACAGATTAAAGTGCAGCTGCTTCTCCTGGTCTCACCTTCCTCATGCGCAAACCCTCGCTGCTCCCTTTGCAACTTACTGGCTTTAATATGTGCCCATAAATCAATTTATTTAGCATCAGCAGAAGGCGACAAACTAAACGAAACCAAGAAAACCAGTGGATTTGAGCTACAGGTAAAAAGCTAGAAATCACCACGAAACTTGCAAAGTTAATTACAATAAAAGAAAGTTGTTTTTTTTCCCCTGAAATTAGATGTTTCAATATGCAAATGAGGTATTTTACATCTTAAAAAATGCTCTAATTTTGCATTAACATGAGTCTAAACTTTAGACAACGCCAGCTTCAGCTTCATTTTGTTGACATTTGAGAGCTGGATATATTTATTACTGCATAAATCAGATAAAAAGGGCAATTTTTGATGGATTCCATGTTTTTAGGAATAACACGTTCCATCAATTGGGTTATGAATGATATATGAACAAACCCCTCCTGGGAGACCTTCAGAATATAGACAGGAATAAATAAATATGGGAGGTTTGGTGTCTGAACGTGCTGCTGAAGTGGAGATTTTTTAGCTGAGAATGTTGGAAAAACTGAGAAAACGGCCTTTAAAGACACGTAATGTGATTAAAATCTGCAGATGCAGGAAGCAAAATGCAGGAAATTAAAAATCTAAATTGGATTTTTTTTTTCTTTCCACTAGTCTGAAAACAGATATGACATCAAGACACAACGTACCAAAGTCTCAAAACTGACCAGAGCATGAAGAAAATTAGTTTTTTAATCTTGCTCTATAAATGTATGTCATCCATTCCATCTATTTACTATCTAACTGCTTAATTGTTTAACAAAAGACTTTATTTATCTATCCCTTCTGTTTCTCATAAGCTAACACATATTTTTATGTGCATTTTGAAGTATTGTCTCAGGAAAAGTTCATGGAAGCTGCAATACTTGAGGGGGGAAAAGTAGTTTTTTGGACTTAAATGTAATTAATCAGACATGCAATCATCTTGTGCATGAGTTCTGTCAGAGCAAAGATTTAATTAACTCACACGACTGATCAGCTGTTTCAGCTTGAAGCATGAAACATGCCCGATACCTGCAACGTGAAAGAAGAATCACATTTTGCCTGATTGAAAACACGTCCTCTCTCATAGCTGGACGAAGTTTAGTTTCTTCTTCAAGGTTTTTGTAGCTTTTGGCAAACAACGAGGCCGAAATCACCTCCTATACCCTACATAGTGCACCATATAGGGTATTTGTAGTGCTGTCCGAATGTTAAGTTACAAATGTTACACCCAATATAGTGCACTCAAAATGCCCCACGATGCACCGTGAAAAGTAGCGTACAGCCGATGGTCACTATCCAGCAATATGGACGAAAGGAAATGCAAACTAGACGAACGAGAGCGCGAAAACATGTCATTAAAATGTAAGTAGATTCCCGTTTGTTTTGTTAATTTTTCTTTTTTTACCCGTTTCTTGGATGGGTTAGATGAGATGGCGGCGCTTCGTTTAGTTTCCGTCTTTTTCTACTCTGTTTATTGAATCCATGTGTAATACCGCCACCTACTGGCAGCACGATCTGATGCAGTTCAAACAGCGTAATTGAACTTTTTGATTTTTTGCAACCTTTGTAAAAGTTTGCTTCAAATTTGCTTGACAATTAAACGGAGCATAGTCTTGTTTCCTGCCACTAAATCCACCGTTAAACACTAGTAGCAGCTGGTAACTATTTTATTAGTAACTGACTCACGCAACAGAAATTATGCTGCACATTTCAGGGTGTATTTTGAAGCGTTACTATGCAACACAACAAGCCAGTCCCCCCCTACAGCAAGTGAAAATGTAAAACGTGATAATGGCCGTTCTACTTGTAGTAATGCTCTAGAGTTTGTTTTTAAATTTTGGAAACCCTCGCCTCGTCTCCAGTAACGGCGTCACAACGAGCCGTTCACGCCTCGCTGCCAGTTTCTTTTTGCACCGGCATATGTTACCATAGACACCCTGAACAGGCTCCAGCGCTCCTGCACACGGCGGCGATATACCTCTTTGTCCTCGCCGACTCTCTGTTTATCTCACTGCTGCTCCCACTCTCGTTCTCCCTGCCGCCTAAAGTGACCACATTCTTCAATAAAAAGCTCACTTCTGTGTCCTCGCCTGCTTTGAAAGTCTCTCCGTTTCACTCGGTGACGGTGCGTGCCCTCGGATCCGTCAAACGCGGCGCCGTTATGACATCCACCCCTTTATTATGCCACACTGTGAGAACACAAGATCAGCAAGACTTCGAGGTTTTTGTTTTTTCTTCCTTCTTCCAGCATTATTGTTGGAATCATGATTTATCCACTCTCGGAGAAGGGGGGGAGGCTCCGTACATGCTGAGGTATCAGGATCTCGGTGTCCTAAATTTTGCTCGGTTACACAACACTTTCTTAAGAGACACATTTGATGACTCTCACAGTGGAAGTTTTTTTTTTTTCCTTTTGTGAGAAAGTTTGAAAAGTGACAAAGACAGGAGGAGGGGGGGAAAAAAGTAAATGTGTCAAGCCTTTCTTTCGGTGGGTTTTTTGTTTTTTTTTTCCAGCTTTTTTTTCCTTTCTCTGTGTGTCGTTTCAGCTCCAGAAGAGGAAGGAGAGAGAGGAGCAGCTGGAGGATGTGATCCAGGCCTATGAGAAGATCCACATGGAGAAGAGCAACCTCCAGAGGGATCTGGACAAGATGGTCAGAGGCGTCGCTCTCTCGTTGTTTTACGACACGAGCCGAGTGGTTCATTAATTAAAGCGTCGCAGTTTCACACTCGGCTAATGGAGACCAAATAGAGAAAGCAAAACTCTGCTCGGCTGACATTGTAAAAAATGAAAAGAACCTAAAAGAGGCTTAATATTAATTCAGTAAATCCACTGTTTAAAAATGTGCGAGGCTGCTGGGGCTCTCTCATGTTTACTTTTTGGCTTTTCTGCATCCCAAACACACAAGAGACCAAAACTAGTGATAATTCTGCTTCTGCTGCTTCGGTTGTTCATGCAAATCCACCAAATGTGTGCCATTATACACCTGTACTAATCCTTCAAATGGTGGTCCATCTTTCATTTGTGCATTAAAATACTATAATAGAGACCATCTTGCTATTCGGTGACCCCACCCATTGTCAACTTTGGCCTTTATTTTAATGTCAACCACATATCTGTAAAGTTTTATGGCTGAATTTTACGTGTGTTGATCAAATCTGTCCACAGACACACAAACTATTCAAAATACTCAAAACTATGGTGGTTATAGGATGCCTTTAGAACTACATGTTGCAATGATGACACAGAAAAAGCAGCAACATTTGAGGCAGAACCATGAAGACAAAGTGCCAAAAAAAACTGCAGTTCCTCGACTGTCCACTAGAGGCTGTCCACAAAAGCGAGTTGCTTCCCTTTGACCAACAGTTTTGGTCTCAGTAGCTAATTTCTCCATTTATGACAACTGAAAGGGCGGTTAATTTCTTATATAAGCAGTTTATTCAAATTATATGAAGGTGGAAAGTTATGCATAATTAAGACTTTTGAGTCACTGAGCTCAAACGCTAATAGCCACTACACAGGGCTTCAAAACCACAGAATCATGGGCATGCTGCAGAACATATAGCCTAAACCAGCAGTCCCCAACCCGTTTTGCACCACGGACCGGTTTTAAGCGAGAACATTTCCTACGGACCGGTCATCACTCACGTAAAAAAAGATAATTGTTTTTTCTATTTAAAAGTTTCATAAAGGAATAAAATTACTTGCTAAATACGTGTTTACTTTTTCTTTTTCCGTCTTAGTATTGAGTCTCTCCCACTTTCCAAAGAAGCTGTTTGTTTTTTAATTATTTCGGCAGGTTAGACTGACGGCTTCATTTAACAGCCGAGCATGAAAACTATTAAGAGTCAAATGCGAGAAACAAGACGGACTCGAAGACAAGCTCGTCGTTTTTCAAAATAAAACACCCTGCAGACTCCACTGGAAATAAAAATAAACCAACAAAATGTTTTTTTTTTTTCTTTCTGTGCGGCCCGGTACCAAATGACTCACGGCCCGGCACCGGTCCGCGGCCCGGTGGTTGGGGACCACTGGCCTAAACTGCAGTAAATGTGTTAATTGCATTGATTTTAATTAAAAATTAATAATCATTCAGCCCTGGTAAAGTGCATGACCTGTGATTTTTTTGGCCAAACTTGACTTCGATAATGATTTTAACTTCACATCTGAAAAGTTCAGTGACTGTTCTTTACAAAATCTGTCCACTGACGGACATTAAAACAGCTGCCAACGCATCAAAACTGACTTCGTAGCAATTCCACCTACAGCAGATTTTTTCTAAGATCATATTTTGCTGTAAGAACACAAAAGCAGTAAGAGCCACTCCGTCACAGCACCCTAAAAACATCTTGATCGCTTTCAACATGACCTCAGCTTTTGCCACAAAAGCCTAAATACTCAATATTTAGCCTGTAAAGTAAAGTTAGCTCACACTGCTCCTGTTCATTTGTTGTAAATGAAGGTACCGGCAATGTCTGAGCCTGTAGATTAGCTCTAAAGTCGTGTTTGTCTTTCTGTCAGACTGACAGGATGAGCACAAATAAAATGCATCGGATCACTTTAGTCGTGCATTTGAGACCGCGCTGCTCACTTCAGAGTAATTGCCGTCTGAGGAAAACCCTTTTTCATTAACTCCTATACTGAGTGAACCGTCCTTCAGAGAGAAAAAAAAGTCACTTTAAAGTGATTCAGTTGAAGTTCTCCTGGAACAAAACATACACTTTAGGCTTGCTGTTACTTGTAAGAGTTCATACTGTAAGTAGAACCCTTTTTCAAAAGATTTTGAGATTTATTTTAACTATTTCCTCCAAAGCAATGTGCAAAATTACAACATTTAAAACACCTAAAACAACTTTATTTTGTCAGTGCCTCCAAACCAAGGTCGATGCAGAGGCTTCCAGCTGAACAGATTGGCTGGCCTCCGTGACAATAAACCCTCATATGAGAGTGAAGTCCATCACAGAGAGCAGCCTCAGCACTTTGATGCGGTCCGAGTGATTAGGAGATGAAGTGCGCCAAAGATGCTGGAACTGCCACCTGCCAAGCACCGACGGCGTCAATGTCACCCAAAGCCTCGGCCGCCGTCATTAATGCGCTGCCATCTACCTTCTGGGCCTCGTTGGCCTTTAACCCAGCGGCCTTTTACTCACTCGCTCATCTACATAATATACAGAAGTGCGCAAAAGTTCAAGGCACTAAAGGTAAAGTGAGGATGCTTTAAAAATAGAGCCGCGGATGGCTTTTATGGATCAATTATTGTAATTTTGTGCGAAGCTTTCGAATCGACTCGGCCTGAAGGTTGTTCCAGCGACAGCAGGGTGTGAGCTTTTATGCTGTGCACTTTCCAATAATATACTGTACTTACATAAAGACACTGTCATCAGCATTAACTGTCACTGTTAAACAAAAAGCAAGTAAAAACTAGAAATCTGGGGGCTGCAAGATGGTGCAGTTGGTTAGCACTGTTGCCTCGCAGCAAAAAGGTTGCCGGTTCGCGTCCTGGTGGCGGCACCGCGATCTTTCTGCATGTTCTCCCTGTGCAGCGTGGGTTCTCTCCGGGTTCTCTGGCTTCCTCCCAAAAACATGTTGAGGTTAATTGGTGATTGTAAATTGTCCGTAGGTGTGAATGTGAGTGTGCTTGGTTGTCTGTCTCTAAGTGTAGCCCTGTGATAGACTGGTTACCTGTCCAGGTGAACCTGCCTTCACCCTGAGTCAGCTGGGATAGACTCCGCCCCCCACGACCCTAGTGAGGGTTAAGCGGTTTATAGATAATGGATGGATAGAAATCTGGCAGCCATGTTGCCAGAAAAAGTTATGTTTAAAAAAACACCAGGATACTATAACGTTTAAAATCTAGGAAAGACCAAAAAAAAAAAACTTGTAAATTAATCCATCCATTTTCTATACACCGCTTAATCCTCATTAGGGTCGCGGGGAAGGCAGGGGACACCCTGGACAGGTCACCAGTCTATCACAGGGCCACACTTACAGACAGACAACCAAGCACACTCACATTCACACCTACAGACAATTTAGAATCACCAATTAACCTCAACATGTTTTTGGACTGTGTGGGAGGAAGCCGGAGAACCCGGAGAGAACCCACGCTGCACGGGGAGAACATGCAAACTCCACGCAGAAAGATTCCGGTGCCCCCACCGGGACGCGAACCGGCGACCTTCTTGCTGCGAGGCAACAGTGCTACCAACTGCACCACCCTGCAGCCCTTGTAAATTAATATTAAATGTAAAAAAAAAAAGTCTGTCTTAGGGTATCAGCGTAAAGTTAGCCGTCTAAATCAAGTCATTCTTGTTTTTACCTCCAACAAAAGCATCAGATTTCACATTTCATAACCATATTTTGGAAAAAGAGTACACGCTGCTGTTCAAATCTGGCTGTCTGGGCTCGATCAGATGCCTCCTCGATGACGCAACATTTTGCACAGTACTTTCTACAAGATCTACACATACATATTGTTCATATGGACATTCAAACGCTTCTTTTTTTAGTCAAAAATGCTGCATAGGAACAAGAAAATGCAAAAAATACATGCTTCAATATGCTCACGAGCCACACCAGCCTCAACTCTCATCTCCACCAATCTGTCCTCCTTCCTTGTTTCTCTTCAGCCTTTTAATATAGAGAAACTATTTTCTTTAACCACCAAGTAAACCAAAGTGTGTGTGTGTGTGTGTGTGTGTGTGTGTGTGCGTGTGTGTGCGTTTTGTGTGGGCTGCTGTTGCCAGAGTTGTGTTATTGTGGGATGTAATTATGTGCAAACATTCCCATGTGCTTTCAGGAAGGTTCTACATCTCTAATGCAACACTTGAGGTGTTGTTTTGCACCTGTGTGTCTGACCTGCAGGTGGATTTTTTTCATGATAGTCGATGGCTGCAGATATGGCTATGCAAGGACACAAATCCAGATGAGTGATACTGATATTTAGCAGCCTCGGATACGTTCACTAGAACTGCGATGAATAATCAATTAATGGTCAACTGTTAAATTAATTACAGAGTACATCGTCGTTTTTAGGATTTAAAAAAAAAAAAAAAGAGTCAAAATCTTCTTCAGCTTCTTAAATTTGACTATTTTCTTCTATGTTTATGTCATCAAAAGTTAAAAACAACACATCTCAGGGCATAAAATTGGGATTTGAACCACAGATTTCAAAGATCAAACAACTTATCGATTAATCGAGACAACAAACAATCGATTAATGATCAATGAAAACAATGTTCACAAGTGGGCTTCCTTTCATCTCGGCTATAGGAAGCAGCCTTGAACTGTGCTTTGCGCTGTGTTTTCTCCACTCAAATGTGCCTAAGAATAGACGTAACCTCAGTAAATACGTGATGTTAAATGTGATTACAGACCAGCCTGGTGGAGAAACATGTGGAGCGCATCCTGAGCCTGGAGTCAGCTCTGAGGCAGAGGGACAACTCCCTGCAGAAGCTCAACATGCAGCTGCACAGCAAAGACATGCAGTATCTGCAGCTGCACGCCGGCCCAGACGCACACAGTAAGTGACCACGCAGCATGACTACGCATCTAAGTTTCTGTATACCTGATTAAGAAGGGACACGTGTTTATCTTATGTATTTATTTTAGCATCAAAGTAACTCAAACTCATGCTCCAACTTTTATTTGTTGCTTGATACAAAAGCTGATAGGTTTCTCATGACTAATCTACAAGAGAACTCTATCTGATAAGCTGAGTTTTGTTTCTCTATTTACCTAATACAGAGTCTGTGGACGTGCAGGCTTAACGTGCACCGCAAAACGAGCGAGGAGCACGAGAGAAACACTGAATAGGAAGATTTAGTTCCAAAACTATTGCACGGTCAACTGTAGGGCTGCACAATCAAAGGAATTTTAATCATAATGATGGTGTTTGGAACATGCTCGACTGCAATGCTGACGTCTTCAGTATCGGTAAATCTGACATTAGATTTCACTCTTTTTAAAGTCATTTTTGGTCACACATCTGTCCGAGCTGCTTCGCTTCACTAACTAAGTGGAGACTAGAGGCTTCTCTGTGCACAGCTTGCTTCTACCACCGCCTGCATGGGAGGCATTTAGGGAACATCTGGAAATTGTGCCATCTATCCGGAAGCAGATGCTCAGCAGATGGGAAGGTTTGGGTGCAATTTCATCTATATTTTGCTTGTAGGAGATGCAGTGAATTCAGATGAAATTCATATTTCAGCGACAGAGAGGATGATGTTGACCGTATATATATATCGTAAGAAAACAAAACACTGCAATGTCAGTTGTTTCCTTTATCGTGCAGCTCTGTTGTGATCACACACAAACACAAATGCACTGAACAAACCAAAAGCTTAGTTTATAAAGCAGTGATGAGTTAGGCGACCTGTATATTTCTTATAAAGTGTTTGACGTGTGGCTAAACAGCTTTGGAAAGTCACTACTGCAGCTGTCTTTGCACATTTGGATTAAAGGGGTCTGTAGTTACACTTTAAAACA
>NW_007577838.1:539789-569256 GCF_000690725.1 Stegastes partitus | reverse complement strand
AGTGGTTAGTCCAACGTATATAACACATTATAGACACTGTTTACCTTGTTGTCTCTACTCTCTGGTTTTTGCTGTTCTTTCTGCAACATTCTTCTTCATGCTTACACATTTCCACATGTGATCGGCACTTCAGGCGGGTTTGTACGCACCAGTATCATTTCTGAAAGGTGCTCTCGTCTGTGGAGATCATTTTAAAGAAATTAAACTGAAAATGTATTAGTCTGGATGTGTCTGAGCATTTCTGCAGCTTCTTTACATCTCGACTGACCAGAGGAGTCAGAGTTTCTGTCACTTTTCACCTCAACCTTGCTACAGAACTAAGACTGTACTTCAATACTTTCACCTCCAACTCCTCCAGGAGCCATTCAAAAAAACACAAACTAGTTTTGTTCAAGCATTACAGAGGCTGATTTTATGAGTAAATAATAGCTGCAGATTCAAACAAGAGCAGCAAGAAGGTGTTTGTGCATTCCACAGCGAGGCCTCCACGCAGGTCGCCTCCGTTAATCACCGCTCATCTCTCCTTTATTACACAATCTTTAATCAAACCCAACAATCTGTCTGAAAAGCATTTAATTGAGGTCAGTTTCGGCCTGGCGGGGACATTTTGTTCCTGCTCCACAGTCGCAGGAAAAACAGACCTGTAATCTATGCGGATGCCAGTGATTTGAGATTGTGCCTTGAAAAACATTTGGAGCGGAGTGACTGGTGCTGTAAGTACGCGGATTTATGTGTATCATTCAGCCTGTTGCTTCCATCTGCACCACCAAATGATCCCTATTGTGACGAGTCCGTGTTACCAAATGCTCGAAAACTTGTGCGATAACTTCGGTTATTACGATGCAAATTAATTCCGGTGTTAGAAAAATGCATGAGAGTTTCAAATGACTCAAACTAGGCAGGTCACTCCGCTGCTTTCACAAAACCGTGTGAATAAATCGCTCAGAATTTCTGGATTTTAAAGCCCAACAGTCTCAGTAAGTCGGCTCATTTTGAGACTCCAGATAGAACACAGAGCCCACTACAGCGCTGTTAACTTTAGCTGTTCTAGAGTGATGCTAAACTCTGCCCTCTGCGCAGACGTGGGCGGCTGAAACAGGGAAGAAATGTGTCACCGCCACCTCAACAGATGCATCTCCTGATAGTATACCTTGATGAGGAGGAGGAGGAGGAGGTAGAATTTTCTGCACAAGCGTCAAACCGTCGGATGTCCTCAAAACAAGCTGGTTTGTTCCTTAATCTGCAGCTCGCAGGCTGTTGATTAATGCTCGTGCATGAATGAGGGGAGCAATATCTCGTAGTGCAGCATATTTTGCACCGGTGACTGTACATGAGTGTTTCTGGCGAGGAGGCAGGAGGGGCATGGGATAAAAGATGATACCGCAGCGTCTTCTGCCTCAATGACTGAGTCTGTGTGAGCGGAGCTGAATCACTCACATGCCCACACAGATCACATCACCCAGGTACATGCTGAAAGATGCTGCCCTTGGAAGAAGTCAGCTCTTTTGCTCTTTCACGCTCATCTATTGTACAGCAGCCGTGAACGTGAAGAACGCTGCATCAGTCAGGAGGAGCAGAGATATAAAAAAAAGTGTTTTTCTTTCCCACCCCCAGTGCTGGACTGTCCGGCCCTGACCCTCCAGAGCTCCCGCAGCCTGGATGCCCTCTCCGACCTGAAGCTGCAGCGGCTGGAGGCGGAGCTTGAGGGGGCGCGGCACGAGGCCCAGGGGGCGTGTCAGCGGGAGGAGGAGCTGAAGGCCGAGTGCGAGCGGCTGAAGGACGAGATGAGACAGCTGCAGAACAGCCAGAGGGAGAGGGTCAGTGTGGGGTGTTCCAGTCGGGGAGATCGGGGACAGTTTGATGAGAAAAAAAAGCAAACAGAAAACTTTCCCATGATGCATTTCCTGAAACGTCCTTGATGACTTGTAAGGGAAATGTAGACGAGTTATTCCATCCCAGACTGTAACATTTTCTAAAAGAATTTCTGCTCGACCACCTCCGATTTGCCTTAAACTTTCAAAAGCATAAAATAAGAATATTTATAAAGATTTTGGGGATTTTTTAAAAATTAAAATGTCAAACACTTAATGAGATTTTTTAAATTATTTTTTTAGTTGCCTGTCGATAATATCTCACCAAGTCTTCAACATTAAAAACTATAAAAATATAGTCAGTTAGTTGAACATAATTTCATTAGGTGATAAAGACTTTTGTGCTAATTTTTTTTTTTTTTTGAAGGGTTTTTATAAAAGTCATTGAACAATTTCTGCTCAACCACTTCTGATTTGCCTGGAGTTTTAAAAGCACAAAATATGGATATTTATAAAGATGTTTGTGAAATGTTACCTTGACATATCAAATACTTCCTGAGATCTTTTTCTTTATTTCTTTTTTTTTTTTTTACTTTCAGCACATATTTCTCACACATTGAAATTGATTTCAACGACAATCTGTCAAGAAGCCTGAACTGTTCATGACTCAGTTTAACCAGTTGGTTGAACTTAATGTCATTAGAAGTGAAAAAGACTTTGATGCAAACTGTCGTGTTCATTTTTCATTATTTTGTTGTAGTTGTTTAGTCTTAACATTTTATTTGTGGGTTTATTCCATCTCAAATCATCACATTTTTTTGAACAAGCTTCTACTAGAGTACTTCTAATTTGCTTAAATTTTTTTATCGTATAAAATATTGATATTTATACAGATATTTGTAAAAAAAAAAAAAAAAAAAAAAAAAAGATAGCTTGATATATCAGATACTTTCTGAGATAAATCTTTTTTTTTTTTCAAATTGCCCATTAATCCACATTCAGCCTCAATTTTCAATGTGAACAAGTGTTTGAACAATAATATCTCAGGAACTATTGCAGATTAAAGTCTATTTTTCATAGAATAGAATAGAATAGAATAGAATAGAATAGAGTAGAGTAGAGTAGAATAGAATAGAAATACTTTTATTGTCAGCATACACAAAGTACTACGACATTAAATGAAATGACGTTGGTTCAGAATCTGAAATGTTGGACAAATGAATCCAATCATCTCTGATTACAAAAAAACAAACAAAACTGAAGCTGTCACAAAAAGTCTAGAGATACAGATACTTTCTGAACTAAATGTAGCTGCATGTCACAATAACACAAAGCAACAAATAGAGAACTGAAAGTTATTTTCATAGCTGATTGTGTAGGTATGACAAGTTGTACCGCAAAAGCAAAAATATTACTAGATCGTCTAATTTAGGTAGAACAGAGTCCTAGCTGACTTTCGGATTATCGATTGTTTTGCTAATATGAGCTCAAGATCTGACTTTTCATGACGGCTTCATGTGTTTTCATATTTCAGAGATTATTCAATCAACTTGCAGATTCTGAATCAATGACATGATGAGCAATAACAGTGAAAAATTCAGGCTTTTATCTCTAATAGTTGTTGAGATGTTGTTGCTCAAACAGCCTCAACTTTTAATGTGCGACAAAACCTCAAGCTGAAAGTGGGTCGATGGGCAGTTATCTCAGAACATATCTGACAATCTTAAATTTCACAGATAGCATTTTAATATCGATGGTTTATAACAAACTCAAAAGTCGAATTCATCCTCACATGGATATTCATCAGTTTTCCAAAACCCAATCTTACTTTCAAAGCCACCATTTTTGATTTTTTTTTTCATTTCTGTTCCCAAACAATGGCTAAAGTGTGAAATAACATGTAATTCATATTTTCAGAACAGCAAAGTGATTCATAGTTTTTCAGCTCATTGTTTAGCTGAAACTTTCTTGTTCTGATTCAGTCTCACTGCTTCCATAATGAGTTTTCTGGTCGCAGCAGCCAACTGTTTTCAGCACAAAAACTCCGGAGCCCACTACAACACTATTTGTTCAGGACCAAACAACAAACAGCCAGTCGAATATATAAACCATTTTCCTCAGGAGGTGGAGACCAAAAACAGAGCTAAAAATGATGTATGGCACATGTCTAAGATGCTAATATGTACGCATTTCTTAATTCAAGACATCTAAAACTGATTTAAAACTCATCAAAAACAATACTGAGAGCAAATCTGTCCTTGAAACATCATTTGGCATGAGTGGTAGCAGCAGGGAAGATTCTCAAGACTGTCGGGTGACTTTTCAACCTCAAACAGTTCCTGTGAATTGACAAAAAACACTATTTCCATGAGACTCTAGTTTAATTACCTCAAATGATGCCGTCCATGTCTCGTGTCGCCTGTATTATTCAGCGCTAAGTTGGATAATGTTGTTGCTTTCACAAAAATCTGAGATTTCTCGTCTTAATTATTCATCGGATGTCAACATGAGCCGTATTTTACAAGTCGGATACCCGCAGTTTATCCCATACAATATGAATGTGCCGTTTGGCAAATTAAACATTCAGGGAAGGTTTTAAAAAGCTTAAAGACACGATGTGGATTCAGACACACCACATATCCGTTCACCAAGCTGACGTCAACACGCTGCACGAAGAGCGAAATACCTCACTGACTTAAACTGATGGTGGTATAATCCCATTTAATCTGCATTTATGGCATTTTGTATTAAAATAAATAGTCTGTTGTTGCTGAAAGTTTGATGGAGAGACCCAACCCCTTCTCATGTTTGTGTATTAAATATAAACTTATAGCCAAGACATGGTTAGCTTAGCTTAGCATAAACCACTAGCTGTTTATTGCATAATGTGTAGCCAAACAAACAAGATATAAAGTGTTAAGAAATGGAATTTCAAGATATTGGTAGCTGGATTGTGTTACCTCTGAACAGAGCCAGACTGGCTGCTTACACCGGTGTCACTGTTTATGCTAAGCTAAGCTAACCGTCCATCTTTTCTTCTGACTCCGACCGGTCAAACTCATTTTGGGGTTTTTCTTACACCCCTAAGTAAGTAAGTTTAAAAATATATGTAACAGTTCCTCTCTGTACGACTGAAAGTGAGGTTTTACGTTTTACGTTTTACGATGTAGAAAATCTTCAGTCTCACAAATATTTATTTTCTGATGCAACTAAACTGTACTCAGATTAGAGCAGCACTGTAAATAAATAAATAAATAAAATAATAATATTAATAATAAAGAGTTTTCTAAAACAGTTTTCAACTGTATTTTTTTTATTTTAATTTAATGTTATTTTGCAGATTGTAACTTGTAAAATCACATTTTTAAAAAAGTATTAATTTAGGCCATAACTTTCAATAATGTCCACATCAAAAGTCACCTAATAAATTAATCACTAACAATTTCTTATAGATTATAGATCAGTTGGTTTAGGTACATTTTTAAGAAGAAAAAAAACAGTTAAAACTTTCTGCAGCTAATTTTTAAACTCTCAGCTTTAACAGCACACATGGCATATGGATATTTATAAAGATATTTATATCGTTTTTATTTCATTATTATTATTCTATTCTTTTAACTGCTCTTTGATCCACTTTCAGCATTTTTTTTTTCGTGCATAAAAATCTGAGTCTATGTTTGAACGATAATATCTCAGGAAGATTAAAAGCTGATATTTTTGCAGTTTTTTCATTATATCATTGACTCATAATCTGCAATACTGGACAAGTCGATCTAATAATCTGTGATAATGGGCGAGTTAAAATACGAAGGCATCATCAGAAGTCCCACCTTGAGCTCACATTAACAAAAAAAATAACAATGCAGATGTCAACTATTTTTTAATATGAAATACTTTGATGGAAAAGTTATTTTCGCTGAATTTTCAGAACTGATTGAGCTACATAGCCTGATCCAAAGAGAACAGCGTTTTGCATTTTCTAAATGAAAGTGAGACGATGAAAATATCTATGTTCATTTTCAGAGCCCACTTTGGAGGCTGCACAAACAGTCAGCTGCTACCTCTCCTGTTCTTATACTTAATGGAAAAGATTGCTCGATATATCAACCAAAATTTCACAGATATCTTTGCTGGTATCAGTATTCTATGATTTAATTGGAGACGGTTGAGCAGAAGGCCCCTGATCATCAGAGATGGAATAACTCCACACTACATGGAGACACAAACACACAAACACAGCGCTTATCAATGACCGCCTCCTGCTTTTTATCTCACACACCAATTTTTTCCCAGAGTGTAACCTTCAAACATGTTGTCTTGATCGGTTCTCGCTGTCAGATTTTGTCCAATATTCCGGCGGCACCTGCATGCTAATCTAATTTCACGCTCTACTTCGGCAGGAAATGACTTCTCCGTGCAAGCAGTGCGATGTGGAGTGGATAAAGAAGGTGGGAGACGAGCAGTAAGTGACCACGGCAGATCTCTGGGCGGTGGGATGGAGGGAGGGATGGGGTGAAGATAGATGGATGGACGGAAAGGTAGTTATGTAAGGAAGGAGCGGTATCGGTTGATTAATGAAGCAACAATGGGGGGATAAGAAAAAAGATGATAAGAGATGCTGCTGCTCATCCGGAGCTCTCCTCTCCTGCTGCGATGACCTCCAGGGGCCTCATTAGAAAGCAGAGCAGCTCTCCATCGCTGGGTGTTCGGCCACAAAGGCTGCATGTGATGTAAACTCTCCTGTATGTGCATTTAACTCTTTTTTTTATAAACATTTGCATTTGGGAGGCGATGATCCTGAGCAGCAGGGGGCAGCGTTAGCACAGAATAGGACGCCTTCCTCTGCATTTCCTCATTTCTGTGAGTTAGTCGGACACCTTAATAAGGCATTTAGTCGCCTATATGTGCATTTGTTCCTTTATTTCTGCTCTCCTACACTCACTAACTAGTCATCCAGGCTGCTGTATTTCCACTTGTGTTCTCTCCCACTCGCTGCCAAACGACACAAACGTGTTTACGAGGAAACTTAAGCGGCTTATTTTCGACGCGCTCGTCAAATTTGCCCCCAGCGTTGCATGTTTACAAGGCTGCACAGGTAATAAAAAAAGATCAAACCGCAGCAGGTTGGGCAACTGACGCCCACGCAGTGAAACCCCAGAAGTGTTTCGATGGGGAGCAAACTGAAAGTAAAGAGAAGACGAGAGACGCTGAGTTTCTTTAGTTTTGACTGAGTGTGTGGTGGAAGCCGACTGTTTTTTTCCAGACCTTGGTCACCTTTTGGTTTTACTCAACAATATCATCAACTCCCACTGAAAAGCCTCTACTCTGTTTCCTGGTGCTTTTTCTTGTAATTGGGCTCGTTTAGTGTAAACTGCACAGATTGATGTGGAGGGTTTATGGGTGCAGCGGGGCGAATTTAACACAGAGGAGTCAGTGAGTTAGTTTGTCTGTGATATTTGTGAAGCTTCTTCATTCTGCTCGAGTGACAAATTAATTTTTTTTTTTTTTTAAAGCAAGAAAAACTCACAATCCACCCTCCAACAGCTCAACTAAGTTCATTTTATCTTCTATTAGTCACTGAATGTTCTTTTTTCTGTGCTTTTTTTTTAGAATTTGTTTCAGAGAGGCAAATCCACAGCAGGTTTTTTTTGCATTTGTGGGCTTTCATGTGCTCCACACACATCTGAACATACGTGAATGGGTTGCCCTCACCGACCACAAGTCACGCAGCTGTTGACGCAGGCCGAACCCCCGCAGCGCACCCCAACCCGAGCGAAGCGAGACAACCTGACTAATTCCTGTGCAGCTTTCACAAACAGAGCCGTTTCCAATAAATCACAACATGCTGAATTCGACTTCAAGGGAAATTTGTTAGAAATTCTGCCTCGAATTTGACTTCTGCGAGGATCTGAATTCACGTTTCGATCGACAATCAGACCCCAAACTGAGGAAACTCTGGGTGATGAAACACACTCGCTGCAGCTTGCTGTGAGGACAGTTTGACACCTTTCTGTTTTTAGCAGAAGCTGCAGAGGTAAAGTGTGACGGAGTTTGGACTGCAGAGTGTGAAAAGCCCCTCACCGCAAACCCACTGGCTGTTAGACACCTGCCCCCCTTTCACGGCGTCCAAAATCCTCCATTTCTTTTGAGCAATGAGTATATTTTTTCCACCACACAGTAGAGATTATAATACATATATATGCCACATCAGGCAGACTGCAGTGACTCCAGGTGTTAGTCTCCCCCCCATCACGCCTCTCCTCTCCCCAGAAGGCCATGTCTATAATGTGAGCAGCTCTGAAAGCCGTTTATTATCGCGCTGAGTGTTAGCTAACAAAGAGAAGGTCAGATCCCGAAGGCAGGCAGCGGCGACAGCTCTCTTTCTTTTAAAACGTCCCATCAGATCAGAGGTCACGTTTCAGCCCACGCTCATCTCCCACACACACATATATACAGTTTATATACTGTTCTCTTGCACCTGATCGATTCACTCGCACACAAAGCTTTCATCAATGCTGCTCTCTGGCATTATCACACCCCACCTACGCACTGTAGTGTACATTTTTACAGTATGTGCGCGCTTGCTACTCGCATACGAGCAAAAAAAAAAAAAAAAAACAACAGAGAGGAAACAAAAGACGTGCGAAATAACATGCAGTATTAAAATATTTTCTCATGCAGGTGTGGCAGAAAAAAGGTGTTGCACTCTGACCAGGGCCCTGCAACAGACATCGTCAAAACCCATGAGCAAAATTGAAAAAGACGTGTGAAAAAGGAAGGGGGACGTCAATCAAAGAAAAGTCAGTGTGCGGCGTCTGCAGTTAGAAATAAAAGAGCAGAGAGCCCCCTGAGAGCAGCGAGGGGGGAAAAGAACTAAGTGAATTTTATGGCTGCTTTGGTGATACCGGTATTATGGCTGCATGTACACTCCACCCACCATGCCAGTAAGTACCGAAATGATTGCTATTTTCCTACCGCTAAATGTATTTGTGTGCTTGCAGCAGGTTTTTTTTTTTTTTTTTATCCAAAGCCACATACAGGTTGGTGCATTCTGGGCTCCGGTGACCCTGAATCATGTTTTGCACCCAGGTTCCACCAACTCGCACCACAAAGCAGTAGGAAAAGGGGCTGAAGGGGGTTTACTGCCCCCGGTCTGTGTGTGAGTCATAGCAGCAGGCTGGAAAACTAGGTGGGCCACTAGTAAAAAAACCAAACTAACCAGTGGAAGCTATGACTTATTTTCAGTTTATTTGAAATCAGGAGCTTCTCTCGTAATAATAACTTAATTTGCAGTTAAAATCACGTGAGTTGTTTTTGCAGTGGCGTAGATTGTGCTGCAGGGAGGCGGGGAAGGAGAAGAATCTGCTGAGATTAGTACAAAAATACACCGTGTTCCTTCAAGTAGCAGCTTTTTTACACACTCGCAAGTGGGAAGGCTCAATTAAGTTAGCGCGCGGGTGTGCCGGAGAACATATTTTTAATTTGACGCCGTGTTTTATTTGCTGTGTAGGCAGGATACATAAGTGTTTATCTCTTTTTTTTTTTTTTCTTTAAGAGCAGCAGTGGAAGTTCAATCCCCAGGACATGCAGAAGTGTAGTTAGCAGGTTGTTTTTTTTTTTTTGTTTATCTGCCACGATCTGTATAGAGGAACGAGCTGAGTCAAATTCTCATCAAAGGGGAGGTTAAATTGGGTATCTGGGCTGCTTATCAGATGTGAGACTGGCAGCTATCAAGCAGTCAGGCACAACAAGCGTGTTCTGTTACCGCAACCTTTGCATTTATCATTAGTGACAGGTGCTCGAAGAGAGGCTTTATGTTTTCTTATTCTTTACACTTTGAGGGGAAAAGTGATTCATGCACGCTTGTGCTGCAGCATTTTAAAGTCCGTTACTCCCTCTATAAAACTATTGATGATGTTCACTCTCTTGCCCTGTCGTGCATGAGAAATGAGTCAAACTGGCAAGGTTAATAGGTTATCTCAGCAGATTTCAAAGGTAGCTTTTCTTGTAATAAACATACTAATCTACCGCTGTCAGTGCTGCAATGAGTCAATTTCAGATCAAGACTGAGGAGTTTATAAAAAATTGGTAAGACACACGAGATAAGCAGCCCGTTATCAGATTTAAGGGATGCGTGCACAGGCGCTAACCAACTACTGAAGTCGTCCTATCTCAGCCATCAGATGGATGTTTACAGATGCACACGGTGTTAAGAGATTAATGCCTGTATCCACTTGTATCACGCTCGCCTCGCATGGGTTTATATCGTGGGATTCGTTTTTTAAGCTAATGAGCTGAGACAAAGTCAGCCCGTTGCCATGGTTAAAAGACACAGAAGCCTGTGAGCCAGGCGTCCTTGTTTACGGCTCTTGAAATAGAGTTGCTCTGTCAGTGCGGCCCCTGAGAGAGTCATGACACATCTTGCATGAAATGGTGTGATTTTATGCACTTCAATTATGCGCCGTGACATGCAATCTAAAAATATAAGCCTATAAGCCTCTCAATTAGCCGGCCCTGATTTGTGCGGCTGTGTCAGTGCGTCTGAACTCATTCAGCTTAAAAGAGGAGACGGAGACGCGTTTATGAAGCTGCACTTTCATACATCTTAGAGGGTGAGCGGTATGCATTTTGACAGAGATTAGCCAGAGATTACAGCGTCTGTACAATTATGTCGCCGTAATACGTTCGCACTCTGCCAACATTGTAACGATCTGTAATAACAGTGCTTATCATAATTACATAACCGCCTCTGTCTTCATCCAGGGTGAATCTGGCTCTGGCCTACACGGAGTTAACGGAGGAGCTGGGACGCCTCCAAGCTCTGAGCTCCAAGCAGACGGAGATCCTGAGGAAAGCCACGCAGGAGCAGGCCAGTCCAGGTTAGCGGCTGCAGTGTCCACGTAGAGTGACGCGCAGGAATGATGTGCAAAAAAAAAAAAAACCTGCGTCAAGATCATATCAAGCCCTGATGGTGGAGGAAGTACTGAGGTCCTTTACTCGTGTGAAACAATAAGCGAAAAGTCCTGCATTCATAATGTCACTTAACATTTACATACTGTTTCGATTTGACGGCAGTAAAAACACCCTAAACATCTTTTAGTGACCCAAAAATGAAAATATAATATATATATAATATCTACCAGTGTGGGTCAAATCAAGGAAAATGATGGTTTAAGGGAATCTTGAACACAACGCTGTATTTTTTATTCACATTAATCAATGTGACAGTGGCTATTTAGACATTCTTATTAGATCTCTGGTTTAAATTTGGTGCGGACGCTTAAAATGAGGGAATTCTTGACAGCGTGGTCAAACCTGACCTGAACCACACTGCGGAGGCATAAAATATGAACAATATTTAAGGGTTAAGTAGCACGAATGTACTCAAAAAGTCCTCAATTCAGACAAATGGATGTTAAATTATTATCACTGATGCATAAAAGCCCAAATTCAGTTTTAGAGTTGTAACTGGAGAAGGTACGGCTTCGATCCTTTTGTAGTTTAATCCATAACACTGCCATGTATCGTATATATCCATCATTTTAAGGGTTTTTTCCTACATAAACTAATTTTTGGAGGTTTGAGGCGCCACGTAAAGAGATGCTAGCCTGCACAAAAGGAAAATTAAAGAAAAATTAGAGTAATATAGATTTTAATATTATAAAGTCTGTATTTTTTAGCTAGTTTTGCTCATCAGAATGTCATTTACTCAAGTGTAACAGACATTTGTGTTTATGAAATGTTCAAAAACAACAGGAAAGTGCAGAGATCGCTATCTATCGGGCTTTGCTGTAAGCAGACCGATCATGTTTACGACCACGCGTAGCTGCATCACCCAAGGCCCATTCGGAGACAGGAAAAACCCTGATATGTAAACAAAGCATCATGTAACAAGTCAACATAGCCATCGTGTAGAAGTATTAGGTTAAAAGCGCAATGAAGTGAAGTAATTAAAGGAGTGTGAAAACTAAAATACTAAAATAAACACGTGAGAAATTTGCTGTTTTCTGTATTCAAGTAAATGATCTCAGTTGGATTCCAGCACCAACATATTTACATACAAGCATTTTATATTTCATCCACCACAAATTGAGCATATTTCTCAATTTTAAGAAGATTCTTTACATTCAAAAAAAAAAAATCGGATCTCACAAAATAAAAACACGACCGATGTGTTACGTGACCACACTTTCGGCTGTGCGATTCTAATTTAAAAAAAAAAAAAAAAACCTCTGGTTGTGATTTGCTGCTACCGTTTTCTCACTTTAAAAAGCAAAGATAACAACTAACGCAGACATGTTGTAGATTTAAACTTCGACGTGTTAAACAGTAGCAACACCTTTCTCTTCCTGCGTAAAATGCTCACACACATAGCTCACGTCTCGCAACTGCGCGTCTACCACAAAACCAAAATGCATGGACTATCGGCATACAAATATTTGCACAAATCTCAGGGAATAGGTTTTCTTTTTAAAGGGCAGAAAACTCCCCCGAAACTACCCGTAACTTTTCCCTCGAGTTGCGCTGGGACACATTAATATAGAAAATGCAACTCGAGTGGCACTTGTGTTTAATTAGTTACAGGATGGGCGCGAGTGATATGATTGCCTCTCAGCTATCTTTAACCATAAACAAATATTTTTCGTGAATTGTTGAAACATTCAGGGAAGTGGGAATTTGCACGGAGCCATTAAACAACAAAAAAAAAACCTCTCCTGGGTGTTGTGCTGTAAGAGAGAGCGTGAAATGAATAGTCCCGTTTGACTGTTTCCTCCTCATTCGGAGAGCGCTGAAGAGCACAAACACCCCCTCCCTTTTAACACCTCAGTCAACCAGCCAAAAAAAAAAATGATGTTTCTTCTTTGTAATGGGAAGTGGAGCTGAAGTGGTGACTACAGCGCCGACTGACTCATCAACATATCTTGCAATTACAGGAAACACTACAACTGTACTTGTGCAGATAAATCTTTTCATGAAAGGAACAGAATTTGCATTTCTATTAAGTGGAATATCGGCGCGAACATCTAAAGGACGGTTTATTCGATAAAAGCTCCGATGAAATTGCATATTAGCGGTGTCGACGCCGAGCAACACGCCAGCGGGAGCGGCGGTGATCTGCGATGAGAATGCCATGCTTTAGCATAACAACGGTGGTGAATCAGTGACATTTTCTTCTCATTGTGTTTGAAATGTTGCCACACAAACTCATGCAGTCTTCAGCTCTAAAATGTTCAAATTGTGCATCCTGTTATATATTACGGCCAAATGCGTGCAGAGACTTGAGCAAATGACATGCACGAAGAGTCATACTGTATTTTTTACACTAGATTTTGGGTCCAGGTTGGAGGTTTTTGCATTTAAAAGCACTAGTGGAGGAGATAACTGATGGCGGTCGCTGTTGTGTTTATGAAGAAGGTGTTTGATGGGACTGAAGTCATCAATGGAATATGCAACACTCCTGGATTTGTTGATCTGTTTTGTTTACATGAATGCTCCTTACTTCTTCATTCAGACAAATCCATCACAGTGATGGAAAGAACAACAATATGTTTACATTTTGTACATAATGCAAAATATTGCAAACAAAAGTCAAGACAAAAAACTAAAGTCGGATGCTGCAGGCGTTTAACAAACTCAGAGGAACGACTCCTACAAGCAGCTGGAGGCAACCAAATGAACCTTAATAACATTTATTTTTGGTGCGTCTCGTTTATCCAAAACAGTCTTGTTGCAGTTTTATTTTTATGGACATTTCATCTTGTAGCCTAACAGAGGAGAAACTGCAGGCCAAAATGAATCAAACTAAATATGAAAGGGCCTTTGTGATGTTAGAACTCTGATCTCTTGAACTTTGTTGTTTTTGGACAAAGCTCGGTGCTAAGATGTTGATAAAAGCCTTCCTCAAATCGCTTCACACAGCTGGAAACGTGTCGCCCGTGTACCAGTTCACGTGACTGGGCGCAGTTCACACTTGTGCCTTGTGAGAATGCGGTTGCAACTTTTATACGGAAGTGACCGGCGTGCAGACACAAAGGTGGCATGTTCCAATGCTGTTAGGTGGATGACAAAATGAAAGCAAGTTCTTCCAGAGGTCTTTGTAGATCTGGTTTTGTACACAGGAGCAGCGTCATGTTAAAACAAGAAAAGCTGGAAGCACACTATTGTATAAAATATTGCATGCTGTGTTAAGAATTCCTGTTATTTGATTCAAAGAGGCCCAAACCATAGTAGTACAAAATTATAGAAAAGTATGAGCACAGAAGTAACACTTGCTCTCTGGCTCCACAAAACTAAGTTAACATGATCAAGTACCAGTTTGCACTTTAAAATACTGCCATCATTGATTTCCAACTTGGGTAAATCTGACCTGTATTTCATGCTTTTAAAGTAATTTTTCATCACACACCTGTCTGAGTTGCTGCACCGCAGTAACTGAGTGGAGACTAGAGGCTTCTATGTGCGCTGCCAGTTAGCCATCATCTACTGTAGCCTGCATGTGAGGCTTTCAGGGAACATTGGGACATTTTAGTGTCTTTTAAAAGGCAGATAAGTAGCAAGTGAGGCATCATGGGTAGAATTTTATTTCTATTTTGCCTCTTGGAGATGCTCAGAATTCAGGTGAAGGAAAAGTCTATTTTGATGCCAAGACTTGCATGTAGCATCATGCAAAAGAGGAAGCAGCTCTCTGTTTTATTTCTATTAAGTGCAATAAAATTATATTATCACTAAAGTCAAATAATAATCATGACGAATCATCATAATTATAATTTTGGCCACAATCATGCAGCCCTACTGTATAATGTAGTAAATGTGCTCAAGGTAATTATAATTAAAGGACAATTAGTCTGCCAGTCAGCAGCTACACAGTTTCACCACACTCTAAAACTACACATCAGATAAAACACAATGAGCAAAAAAATGTAATTAAATTTTTTTTTTTTTTAAATAGTAAAATATTTACCAATCATTGACAAAATAAATATTATAATTAATGAAAGGAAATAGATTAAGATAAGATAAAATCATCCCACACAATGGGCATCATAACATAGCTTCAGATAGAGAAACAGGAAGTGAACTAACTTTAAAAAATGGTTAATCAGAGGAGATATTTTCTCCGAGAACTTAGTATGTATAAAACCCCCAAAAAAGCAATAGGCTGTCAAATATAATGCTGATCGGCTCGTGTTTTGAGTAATGTTATGATAGAAATGTGTTGCCAAGATGCCTAAAGTACATGATTGATTTGTGTTGTTTTTTTATTTTCCCTCAGTCCAGCGTCACTCTCCCATCCACCACCAGCGCCACTCTCCAGTGTCTCAGCGCCACTCGCCCATCTCACAGCGCCACTCCCCGGTCCCTCCACCTCCGCACCACTCCCCGATCCAGCAGCGCCGCTCCCCAGTGCTGCAGCGCCTCTCCCCGGACATGCACCGCCGCTCGCCCCTGCTGGACGTCAACGACGGGCCGGCCTCTTACTCCTGCCGGCCGCCCACCCAGCACCTGAGGGCCAGCTTCCAGGGCCGTCGCAGCTACTCCGAGGTCGCCGACCCCTCGGCCTACCAGTGCCCGCCTCGCTTCTCCCTGGATCCAGTGTCGACCCTGCCCAAGCCGCGGCCCTACGTCGACGGCTACGCGAAGCAGCAACCCCAGCTGGTGGGCTCTCCTCACAGCGGACTGCAGCACAGAGCGTCCCCGTCTCCACATCAAGGCGGCGCAGGAGACGGGGGCCTGGGGGAGAGCTCCATGCGCCACTCCAGGGAGATGCCATTTCCACTGTCCGAGGTGGCCCACCTTCATTTTGAGCCGCCTCCTCCTTCCACGCCGGCCCCCCAGCCCCCGCAGTCCTCCGAGGACGAGGAGGAGTGGGCCTGTCCGCATCCCATCAGCCCACCGAGGACGCTGGGCGTGCTCTCCGCTGCGGTGCCCGGCACCATCATGAGGGGCCCGGCGTCCTGCTCAGCCTTCCCCATCCCTCAGAGGCCTAACACCCTCAGCTGCCACCCGCAGCCGGGGTACATGTCAGCCGAGCATGCTCAGTCCTGGCCTTCCATTAATGTGAGTTAAAAACACACGTAACTACACCTGAGTTCCTCTTAAAGTTGCATAAGTGAAGCAAACTGTTTTTTTTTCTGTCACAAATGCAGCTACTTTCAGGATGTTTATCAGAAATAACTTGTGTTTTTTACCCAAGTACTCTTTTCACACCTAATGTCAAAATCATCTCAAGGTCTCGGCCTTAGTTCCTTTAAAAGAAAAGACCAACATATTGAGAAATACACTTATTTGCTTTCTTTCTGGGAGATGAGAAGTTTGATATCCATCTTATGACTGTGCATTTCAGTGCAAAGGTGGAGTCCACACACCAAACAAAAATGGGGAAACAGCTTGTCTCGCTGTGCCCAAAGATAAAATAACGAAGTCTTATAACAACTCTAAACCGACTGATTAACATCTTTTATGACATTTTTCTTTGACTTGTACGTGAAAAGAGATTTTTTTTAAAGTGTGGTTTTAGACTGATCAAGTGACATATGGGAACTATTCTCCTGCTGGTCTGGTACAGCGATGATGGACAGAAACCAACACCAAAACCCTACGACTGTTAGTCAAGCAACAAATCCAACAATCTCTCCAACTCCTCTTCTTACATTTCTGGTAAACAATAGACGTGCATTGTGTAAAGAAAGCTGCTTTAGAGGTGTTAGCAGCTGTATGTTAGACTTTGCGTTAAAGCCAGACTAGATGTTCCCGTCTGCTTTCAGGCCTTAAGCTAAGCTACTGACACGTTAGAGCCCCTCTGCAGCCGTTGATTAAACTCCTCTGAGCATGAAGACGCCATAATTTATCCATTAAGATAATCCCTGACTATCTCCACGGATCCCTCCACTGTTTGCTGCGGTTCGAGCACACCAGCTCACCCACAACTCTGCTCAAACACTATAAAACTCATCTGCACAATAACAAGAAGAAGAGGAATGACACAGGAAGTCCCACCCTGCACGCTGACAGGGTTAGGTCTTTAGATTTGTTACCTGAAAGTCTGAACGAGGGGAGAACCATTCGGCCGTGACATTGACTACTTATGGTGCTCGTGATGTGTCCTCTAGCATATAAAAAACAAGTTACCAAGATAAGATGTTAAGCAGAATGGATCTTTAGCATCGATTAGGGATTATGTATGTCTGTTAGTAGCAGAGGACAAGTGGTGTGATGTTATACAGCTTCAACGCCCTCAGACGGAGGAGGTTGGGGAGGATAGATGGGTCGATAAAACATCAGATTTAACACACAGAACTACTGCTTTCCTCCTAACGATGCTGGTTTCCTTTAACCATGATGTTCCCAAACCTTAAACACCCCTTCCAAAGAAAGGTTTCAACCTTGTTTCGGTGTCCGTATAGTGTTTGCAAGAAAGAAGCAACAAGCAGTCAAAGAATTTCCACCTCGTGGCTGACATGTAAAGGTGATGGTTTCAAAAACACAGATTTACACTTCCAGGGTTTCATACGTAACGAACCTAAAGAACCGATTCCGTCGACTTGCAGGGTGAGGCTTTCGGTATCACTGAATCAGTTTCAAGCATGTACGGCTGAATTAATATAACATAATATGGTTTTACAGTGTTTGAGCAGATTCATAGGTGAGCCGGTGTGCTCAAGGTGTAGCAAGCGGGGAGCAGTGAGAGGTCACAGAAGTCAGTTCAGGACAAGAATGGATCAGTTTAATGGAGAAACTTCTAAATAAGTAACTTTGATGTACAGAGATGAGCTTTTAAGGGTTTGATCGGCAAATGACTTTAAAGGGGAAACTCACGCTCTAAACACAGGTCTTGCGCCACACTGCTGCGTTTTATGAGGGAGGAAATGCAATAAATTGCCTCTAATACAGTCACCTGAGTCATCGTCCGTCGGGTTCAAACACTCGCAAGTCTAGAAATGTAAATAACCTGAAGCTGTGGAGTTGCTCCTCGTCTGTGCTCGAGGCGAGAGGCCCGAGGCTGTAGAAGCTGCTGTTAGTCGGGTAGTTTTAACACAGAAGAAGAGTTCATGGACTGAAAAAGATAAAAGTCTCTGTTTCTGCTGAGTACAGTTTTGACTCTGATGGACCAAACTATATCTTAAGTTAGGTCCATATTCTTATTTTTGTAAAAATAAAGATCAGATAATACTTATGGGTCATCCTGGCCAGAATTAGCAGACATTGGTTTATATGTTGAGCTGAGCAAAGCTGACTCCAGAGGGCTGCAGAATTAGGTTAGGGAGATATGTTCAGTGTCACACAGTGTCCTGATGATTTTCTATGTACTATACAGATTGTCAACTTGGAGAATCTGTTGTATCTGCAGACCTGCTGAGCTGTACATCAGTAATTCTACTAAACAAAGCTGTGCAGCTACAGCAGCACAAACCATATGCGATGGAAGCTACGTGCATTTAGTTGGTGATGCAGAAATATGTCTCGATACTTACTTCTGATTTGCTGCCAAGACCCTTTTGCACTGCTGGTATTGCAGCTAAGAGAAGATCACTCAAAAAAGTCAACCAATAACTTTAATTTCACTTCACTAAAAAGACATGTCCATGTATCCTTCTTATGGACCCGACTAACATGCACTTCTTCAAAACGTTTAAGAGCTTCTGTGTGCAGCATAGCAGTAAATACATTCACTGACAATATTAAGAATTTCCTATCAGCGTTCCTCTCTTGCGTCATTTGCAGTAGCAGCGCTTTTAAATGCTTTTTTAAATTATTTTTAAAACAAAGTAGGCTGCACACGATTGGTCTATTTTGTGCAGAAAAACAGTCACATGATGCGTTCAATGCCTCCTTTCTGGAGAAGAAAAACCTGCGTATAGAAAAAAAGTTACCTTTGTAATTATCTCTGAGGTTTTCACAAGCCAGCTAACACAAAGTTAACCAGGCTATGTTGAACTTCCTTTGCACTGCATTCCTCTGACGATCCAGATGAATGTTCATAATTCATATGTTGATATATTTGCTGCCTCTCAGCTGCTTAAACTTCCAGTATTGACCTCCTCGCTTCCTGTGCTCGCCTGTGATGCATTTCATTGCCATCTAAGCCATGATTAGGATGTTCACAGTTAGATGCTCCTGAGATTTTTCCATCCTAGTTTGCCAAAAGAGTTTTCAGACTCATCTTCTCTGGAGACTGTTTTCAGAAAAGCTCGTTTCAGACACAATTCAATTTGGGATCTTGGGTTTTGTCAAGCCTGACTATGTCAAACTTGCTTCAAAGTGCATCCCTCTGCTAATGCGGGGGACATGAAACTGACACCGATCTTCTCATTTTACTCTCAGAAACAAATCAAATAAGCTTTCTTTCTCCATTACAAAATGATTCAGATGACTCTCCACCTGGATTTACTACAAGTGTGTCTATTCCTCGGCCCTGTTGTGCAAGTCTGAATCGATCACTCACCACGTAGTGATGTAATTTCGTTGCCTCCCACACGGCTGACTAATACTACCCGGTGCCGCGAGTGAGTCGAGGTGGCGCATGTGATGCATCCCGATGGCTAATTATGCGCGTGCACCTGTGCATGTGTTGGGTTTTTTTTTTTTTTTTTTCTCCTTGCAGCTCTGGATGGAGACGGAGGAGAGCGACATGAGGAGCTGCCCTCTCTGCCAGCTGATATTCCCCGTCGGTTACCCTGACGATGCCCTCATCAAGCACATCGACTCCCACCTGGAGAACAGCAAGATATGATCGCCATGGCAACCGGCCCGCACACATCTCCTCTTATAGATTATGTAAGAGATCCGGGCCAGAAACAAAAAAAAATAAAATAAAATAGGGGGTGGGGGGAAGTCAAACGTGTAATCTATAGGTAGGGATGCAAAAACTTAAACACGGGTCCGTCTTGGATTTGTGAGTCCACATGCAGAGTCCTTTTTAGCGAACGCCCCTGGAGACAGACCTGCCTGTATAATCATCGGCTCCGCTGGTTTGCTGCTGTTTTGTTATGAGTCTTGTTGTGTGGTTTCAGACAGTTTCAGGTATCGTATTTTATTTTTTTTTTCTCTTCTCTTCGCTTCACAGTGCAGTACACTTTGATTTAGCAAAGTAAGACGAGGTATGAGAGGCGCGCTGGCAAGTTTCAGGGGTTGGGTGGGTGGGTGGGGGGGGGGTGGGCTCTGCATGCCAGGAAGTTAAATGATCAGGAAAGATCTGAGGCGACTATTTTTCACCACTTAGCTTTAAATACTCCTGCTTGGATATTTTTCTATCTCACACACACACACACACACACACACAGACACACACTTGCAGTATATTTTAGCAGAGGATTCTGTGCAGTAAGCGCCAAGGACAGAAGCCGGTTTATTGAAATGATCTGACAGTCACATAAAAGCACGTGGGAAGGCGATTAGTCATATGAAGGCACTTTTTTTCTTTTTGTTGTTGTTGTATTTTTTTTTTTTTTTAACCAAAGCGAGGACAGAATGACACAGGAAAGGGATTCTGCGTGATTGTCGATCAGGGTTTTTTTTTTTTTTAATGCCGGTTTACTTTCACTTCTCTAAAACGAGGAAGTACGTTTGCACGGCAGTTACGAGAGTACAAAACATTCCAGTCTCACATTTACATCTGCTGACAAATAAACTGACACTATGAATCTTAAAGTATGTTTGGATCAGTTTTGATGCCCTGCAGGGCGGGGCAGCGGTGAGGATTCTCTTCGAACGGAGGGAAAATTTTAGTCAGAATATACCTTTATGCTTGCGGCCTGTTCAAAATAATAATAAAAAAAAAAAGTATCTTAGCACTTTAAGTTAGCATAGCCTAGACAACGTATCCGTTTTCAGTCCCCGTATATATTTTCCATGTGTAATTTTAGTATTTATATTGTCTATCTGTAAGGCAAAAAAAAAAAGAAAAATATGAAGATATATTTTTGCAGATGTTAAAGCACCACATGTCTCATGCTGGTGTGGAGTTTCTCCCATGTGCTTGCACACTGCTACATGTAGAGGAGACGAGAAAATCCCACCGACTGGGATGCTTTTCTGTACAAAGACTTTGAAATTATCAACTGGGATCGTCCTCGGTCTTCCTTTAAAGATCTGACCTTCATCACAGTTTGATGTCACGACTGCCCAGACCGCCCAACAAAAAAAAAACACTAAAACACCCACAGCTGGCTGCACGAGATCAAGACCCGGCAGGTTTTTTTGGTGTACTGTAATTTCTATCTCGGAGATCTGATACCAGAAACTCCAATCAGCAAACGTTATATCTCTGCAGGGTTCGAGCAAAGACGATACTGTTCTTTTTTGATACATGGGTTTTAATTTTTATCACGGAGCGGGTCTTAAGTCGAAGATCCGCTTGCGGGACTTGAACTTTTTGGAGAAAAACAAAACAGGAAAAAAGAAACAAAAGTTACACTGATGTCAGCTAATCTGAGGCTTTCAGTTACATGTGCAGTTTCTAATGCGAGGGGGACGTCCCCGAGCAGCCACCCATGCATTCAAAACGGTTCCTGAAGAGGTGAGATCAGATTCGAGCACACGGGCGGGCGGCCGTTTGTGGCAGCGGGATGATGGAGGACGCTGACTGCAGGCTTTCAGGGGGAAGCTCTCTGGAGCGACTCACTGCTGGACTGCTTTGACTTTTGTACGAAGGTGTAGAGAAAAGATTATTTTCCAGTGGTGGTCAAGGAATGTCAGAGTAAAGGATAATTCTAGTTTATTGCCATTTGGACCTTATTTTAGTAGGTCTGGATTTATTGGTTCTGATTTTACTGTACTTGCTGAATTCAATGCTGAAATCTGAGCAAATAGCAACGTCACTGAAACAGAAGTCGAATGAGATGGCTAGTGAAGCTGCTTCTAGACTTTCTATTGTGCTTTCCCGGCACGCTTCTCACCAATTTACACGATTACATTCAACTTTTCAAAGGCAATGAAGTGGGAAAATGAGGCCCTCCAGTTGGTTAGCAAGCTTGTTAGCTCATTAGCTTAGCTCATGGCTAATTGGACAATACATTCATCCATTTAAAAAGTGGATTTGCAGCATCAACAAACCCCAGATCCTATGTAGAGGTGTTTACTTTCTACATCATTTCGGAGTTATTTTTTATTGCCAGTTTCCAAATGATCAGGGGCACTTTGCACGTGAAGTATCAAGCTGCCAACTGTGCAATTGGCTAAAAAAGTTTATCGTAAAGCTCCAGAGGATGCAACAGCTGGTGTAGATACCAGATCAGCATCCTGGATGTTCGCTGCACACTGCGATTTAAATGAGCAAATACTGTAAATGTGAAGAAAAAGGGGGGCTATTTTTAATAAGTTGTAAATGACCAAATTTACATGTGATGAAAATGGTACAAAATATATATATATATGTCGGATTTTTTAAATGTTTTAGATTATGGGTTGTTACACCTCAAATCATCAGATTTATTTTTTTTAAACAATTTTGCTTGACTATTTCTGATTTGGCTGAAAAATTTATAACACAAAATATGACGATTTGTGAAATTTTAGCTAGTCTTTTTTTACTCGTTTAAATACCGCTGACACTATTGAGATTATTTGATCTTCTTGTCCAATATTGCAGATTCTCAACTGATGACATGATGAGAAACAACAGTGGAAATTTCAGGCTTTTATCTTCAAGGCTTCCTGAGATTTTCATTATTCAAACAGCTTCTACTTTCAGAGAGTTAAAAACAAAAAAAAACCTGCTGAAAGTGGGTCAACGGGTATTTCTTTGGCAAATTTGATCTCGGAAAGTACTTTAGCTAGCAATCTGAAATTCCACAGATACCCGATCAAATATCAATAGTTCATGACTAAAAAAACAAGATAACAAATCTGAGATGAGCAGAAGGCCGCTGATGACTCAAGATGGAATGTATTTATTTAACTCTGCATACCCGTCCATTACTTTGGCTGCTCCAATATTTATCACAAAGTCCTGCAAGTGTATTTCCATGCACAAAGCAGAAAATGGGGTTCGGTAAGGCAGCAAAACTGTGACCAATCAGTAGTTTGTCAGAGGAAACCTCAGCTGTGTCCCTGTCAGTTGTTAATATAACATGCTAACGCTGTTTAGCTACCAGGCCAGGTGGAGGTTTCTTTATTTAAAGTCATGTGTTCATGCAGGACTCCAAGCAGCCGGTACCTGCAGCTACAAAGCCAAACAAATATGGCAGCCAAAGACGATACACTCAGATTTAGTAAACGTAGTGCTGTATTGAATATGCATGAATAATTAAAATGTATATTTTCTGTGTTTCGGGAGATGGAGAGGGGAGTGGGATTTTTCTTTAAACCTCACACTTCCGACAATTTTCCTACTCGGCAGTATGAGAATATCAACTAAATGTAGCTTATATTTGTGACGTATTGTGTTTTTATTTATTGATTGAGCTCCAGAGTTTTTTAATTTCCCCCCAATGAGACGTTAGCGTGTCAGAAGCTACGATAACATCTTATCAGCTGCACAAAATCTTCACCTAAATTTGATTTAATCTTGTGAGAGCGACTCGGCTGCTCCGTGTTATTGTGCGGTTTGCCTCGCGGAGTTCATTTATAAAACGTCTGGCTCATGCTGTGGCTGAACTGTGAATTCTTTACATACAGTTTAAAAAAAAAAAAAAAAGTTTGTTGCTTGCTTTTCTTTTTCGGCTTCAGGTAGCGGAGGGGTTGAGGAAAGCAGTACTCACCACCTCTGCTAACCAGCTTCCTGGGGGAAACCCTGAAAATTATTCAGAATTTCACTAGAAAAAGACAAAGTTCGCAGAAATAGAAAAAAGAAAACAAGCATATATGGCAGCATTTTATCAGCTATGATGTTGTTTTTTAGTGATGTTGCTACGCTCATGTTTAATCGTTTAGCTCGGTGGTTGCAAATTTATTGAAACTGAAAGAACCAAAATTGAAATAAACCAGAATTATCCTTTAAAACAAAAAAGCCAGAGGTTTAAAATAACAACCTCAAGGCTGTGCTTGACCATTCAATCGAAGAGGGCTTTCATGACTCCCAAGTATTCTATACTGTATGTACAGTATGTTCCTATATCACTATGTGTACAAATATTTAAAGCTGTGTACAGACAGATATTTTGCAAGTGTGTAAGGCTCATGCAACGTGTACTCTATTATTCAACAACTTCAAATTGGAGTGTCTGTAAATCAGTATATATAATCCTAGCCAACACCACAACTAAATATGAATTATATGCAAGTTATATCCAAGTACTACCCGACACCTATCCTCTTTTACTCACAGCGTAGTGGTACGTCGTCCAGGCAACTAATATCCAACTCCAGTCACAGCCTGCAGATTAAAATGAATGTTTGTCTGAAGGTTTCAGTCTTGATGAGAAACTTTTTTGATGCATTTTTTCCCGATTTTACCGACGACAGCACAACAATCAAAATGTGCAGAAGCTCTTTCATGATGCAACGTTGCATCACAAACTTGAAAGTCAGCATCGCAGAATTGAAAACCACTGGAGGTGCATCTGGAAACTTTAAGTTCTTGAAGTTTTCCCCCCCCCAAAAAAAGAGGAGACATTTAAGTTGGAGATTTCACTAATAATATTTTTTTTTTCTTCCAATTCGAGGACCTATGTGGGCTCTTTACCAAAGACAAAGAATAATTTTTAAAAGCAGAGGACACAGTTGGAGGGGCTTTTCTCTGTTTGTGTCAGTGTGCGGCAAGAGGCTGCACTGTGGTCGATGTTTCTGGCATATTCGCGACCACAACCTGTTGGCCGGCAGCAGCAACGCAGAGCGATCACACCCTGTTCGAGCTCACAGCGTGATGCACACGGATATTTACATGGCGACACATCCGCAGACACACACACAAGAGCTGCGCTGAGGTCAACACAGTTTAGAATCGCTAGTTGAAGATTTTATTTCCTAGTTTGTTTTTTCTTTCTGTGTCCACCACCCCCTCCTCCCCACTGTCACGGTATAAAAACCTCAAAATCTGAACTCATCGCATCTGTTTTTCTTACTTTTCTTGTGTCCTAACAGCAAACTGACTCCTTGGTTCACTCAGGAGACGAACAAAAAGATCAAATCTGCCAGCATTAGATTAAAAATTAAACTCATGAGTCAAAAACTGTCCCTCGGATTTACTCAGGATACAAACGGCTAGCTCCAACAAAGAATACAGTTTAAGAAAAAAAAAGTCAGATTTTTCATTCTTGTATAGCTCCACTCTCCTGTAAGTAACTACGTGAGTCAGGTTGGTTTTTTTTCTTTCCTGGGTGACCTTAAGCGCACACGGAGACCTCAGCACTAATGAACTCTCCACAACACTAATGAGAAGTAATGTCTATGTGTTTTTGAAGCAGTGTGCGGTGGAACAACACTGCTGGCATTTCGAGGACTTTGTGTGGAAAAAAAAAAAAACTAAACTAAAAAGAAAACGACCACAGAGGCATATAAAGAGTCACTTTTTCTTTCTCTCTCTGTCTGTCTGTAAATATTCGAATAAATAAACTGGAACTTGCACTGAAATATTCGGTGATCTGACTTCTTTATGCTCAGGTTATGATGTAATTTCCTCTCTGCGCTGCATTTCAGATCCCCTTCATGCGTTTAGGGGCTTTGACGTTAAAGCTGGAGAAGCACATGCAAGTTAAAATCTAAACAGCTTGTGTGAAGAACTTAAAAAGCACAGATTAGACTTTGACTCATTTTCTTGTGCTTTTAACACATTTTCAGAAGCCCAATTACTGCTTTAAATAACTTTAATTATAGTAAAGTAGCTGATTTTTTAAATTAAACATGTTTGAAAGAGTAAATTCAGTGTATGTTCACTCTTTCTGCTGCATTAGAGTTGCTTTTTCTGCAAAAAGCATACAGATGCATGAGTATAAAGCAAGATTTGGTATTAGCTTAGTTCACACTAAGTTTATTTACATGATTTACAGTTTTTTGCTTTAAATTTGCACGTTAGGATGCAATTTCTTGTGAAAAAACCTATTTTAGACGAATACTTTGCATGTAAAATCAACTGTAGCAGAATTCAAGCTTAAGATTTATTAATACATCTCAGGTTTGGAATGATGGGACATTTCTATGTTATTGTTTGGTAGGTGTTATATATCTATAAGACAAGCAGCAGAAATTTGAAAGTTCAGTACATCCTTTTTAAAAGACGCAACAGATACCCCAGCGTGCACGGAGAAGCTGCGATGGACACGTGTTTGTGGTTGCAGCAGCGTCCTCGAGACAAGTAATCATGTTGTTAGTTTCAGTCGGGCCAAAAGAGCTGCTGCTGCTGCTGAAGGAGCCAAATTCACAGCGAAAACAACACTCATGGCTCTTCAACAGCATGCAGGTGTTTGATGCGCTGCAGACATCTGACAAACAGTCCACTTGGACGAGGAAGTACGTGGTTGAAATGTGGATAAAATAAATAATCTGTTGATGTGAGTGTGTCAGGTGCATCAATAAAAACCATCACTTTTCATCATCATAAACATCTTTCCGGATGTTCAAGATGATGTTTTTGTTGTAGGACTAATTAAACATTATACAGATAACTGCAGCTCATTACGTGAATAACTACACTATGAATAACTTCTTGTTAATAACCCTTAGATATAAATGAATGGTTAAATTAATACAGATGGATTTATTTTATCCTGCACAGACCGACCACGAGACCCAACAGTTATAATAATATCAGAATCTGGTGGATTGCATCATCAGAATCAGAAACTGCAAAAGCTCCCATTCAAGTCTACAAGAGACAAGATAAACAAAAGCAGAAAAATATGTCCTTAAAATATAAACTTAAGTCTAAAAGTATACGTATAAACTGTATAAATGTGCATTGCATTGAGAAAGCATACAGTGTAATAAACAGTGTCGGAGTTTTAATCGTGTTTTTGCACTTTATTGGGTGTCAACTCCCTTTATTGAAAGATTGTGTTAGTAAGAGCAGGATTCAAGGTTATTTTTAATAATGACTGAAACTTAGTGTCTTGTTGGCTCTTCATTTCAAAATAAGAGGAGAATATTAGTCCTTATAGCATGAATACATGTTCATTGAATCAAAAAAAAATGAAGCCAGCAGTGACTCTCCAAGTGCATATTCATGGATGCTTTCACAGCTACCGTCCTGCTCTCATTTCTGAGGCCTGTCGTTTGTGTTGACTGTACACAAAGCACATCACCAAGTCGACAAACGTCAAAACAGATCAATCGCTTTACTGGAAGTGCGTCCGACGTGGAAACCATCAGCACGAGCGTCGTTTTCTGTGAAGTCGAGGCCGTTTTGTTTACCTCTAACCATGGCCTCCATCCTTCAGCCGCCAACCTTCTTTTAGCAAAGTTCTGTTTCCTACATCTTCAGCTCTGTGCCGCTAACCTCAATGCTCAAGAGTACCTCAGGAAAAAGAAAAATGCACCCACCCATCCGGGCCACAAAGCCACAAACCCTGGTCGACTTATGCGCAGCTATAGAGGCAGCAGAAGCCGTGCAGAGGGAAGTGACAGAGAAAAACCACACGCACTCAGTCAATAAGTGGTAAAAAGCAGCACTTTCTGCTCTGATCAAAAACAACAACTCCTCTGTACTTACAAACGCCCAAACACAGCTCCAGATATTGTAAATATAGTCCACAGCAGCATCACTCTGTCTTCAATGTACAGACAAACAATTCTTAGAAGTCAAGCTTTTTTTGTCATTTTTGCATTTCCAGTAATCCTTCTTGCTTGTTGCTTTGTGCAGACAGGCGGCTGCTGTTTATTAAACTGTAACTGAAATTGTGCAAAATGAAGATGAACATCACCGTACTGCACATTAGCAATGTGGTTTTAATAAAAACAAAACTAAATGTAAACATATTGCTCCCATCAAATGCAATGTCTAATAAATTATCAGGATAAAGATATTCTATTAAAAAAAACCATCCAATGCATAAAGTAGGTTTTCTTTTGTTTTGATTCTTTCACAGTGATAACGTAGACTAAACGGAGGCCGATGCCAACTAAAATCTAACGCCACATGTATTGCTTTTGTGTATGCAAGACAAAAACACACACGAATTGTAAAATAAACACACTTTGGACGCCTCACATCACTATTAAGAAGCTGCTACAGGAGCCGAGAAACGCTTCTTTACTTCGGATGAATCACGCTGACAGCTTCTTCATCCACTGTCTTTGATCTCAAGGTAGGAACCGGTTATTTAACCAGAACATGAACTGAGGTTTCAAAGGTGACAAGATCGTTGTTAAACCGCGTAATTCACAGAAGTGCGGGGAAACGGTAAAGAAACTTGGAAAAAAACGTTGCGACTACACAGGAATTTTGCACCTTCCACACTAAGGGGAAAATCTGAAGGATGCACAGGTCAGCATTTCCAACTTTTCTAGGAATAAGAGTTGAAAAGTGTAAACTAACTAATGAACCTGGAGGCTTTCTGTCGAGTTTAACAGGTGCTTTACAAAGAACTTGGGTCAAATATGCTCGCCGTCACTGAGCAGTTTCTGTTTGAGAAGCTTTATTCTTGTAAACACTGTATTTTTTACAGTAAATGCACATTCAGCAAGTCCTACTGGGACTTTTCCAGATACGGCACGAATTAAAGTGGCAAAACCTGACATTTTTACGTACAGTGCATACAGTGGGTTTTTTGGTTTGGACAGAAAGTGAAAATAATTCTGCTCGGAGTTTTTCAGAGCTCCTACGTCTGATATGACTCATCGGTTCAGGAGCTGCATGCTGTCAGCAGAGTTTTCAACCCATTTGCAGTTGAAAGCAAAGCCTTCTCCATCCTGTGTTTGTTCTGTGTCCATGTAGGAAGTGTTTCAGCAGCCCACTAGATGGCCACATAAACCACATAAACCACAAGGCTTCACCCTGATTCACTCCACAGCACAGCCTACCGCAGTCACCTCCAATTATATGTCGTTCGTCTTGACATCTAGTATAAAATAAACTAAAGAAACCAGCTCTGGTTGCTTTTATTCCGCTGAATCTCTTGGATTTTGCTGCACAAGTCTGTGTGGAAGTGAACTGTTGCGAACGATTTAGTATGCGAAGCTCTGAGCATCTTTTGACGTCTAACTTCAAACAAATCATGTATAAATGGGAGATGTTTGTAACTCAACACTAAGCAATACAGTCATCAGTGTACTGAAGACATTCTTGCCTCATAACAAATCCAAACCCTTCAAAGAAAGTCCTAATTTTAAAGTGTCTTTAGTTTCCACAAGTTCCCTGACGGGCAAAAGTCAGCAATAATGACCCCCATTGTCCACGTTTTGTACTGTGCAAAAAACGTCCTTAAAACCACCCATAATGGCCTCACTGTCCACCAGATGTTCTCCAGTTCCAACGACTGTGTCCACAGTGTCCCAACGATGTCCTCACGTTTAAAAAATGTGAGAACATCCAGAATTAACCATAATGTCCTCACTGTGCACAAAGTTCTTGATTTAAAGTTATCTTTTATCCGTATTGAGCCCCTGGGGGACTTCATGCTCAGCATTTAACACATTCTCAGTGTCCAGAGTCTTGGTCAAGGCCGCTTTGGGGAATTAAACTGGTGAGTTTTTAATGGTGTGACGAACTGGAGCTCCTGGAGCACCTGGAGGTGATAGTGCAAACCGCTAGCTTCCTCCAAGGACACGTCAGCTTCCAGAATCAT